>NW_022196915.1:98175927-98257489 GCF_008632895.1 Mastomys coucha | reverse complement strand
TGTGTGTCTGTGTCTGTGTCTGTCTGTGTGTGTGTGTGCCTGTGTCTGTGTGTGTGTGTGTCTGTGTGTGTCTGTGTGTGTGTCTGTGTGTGTGTGTGTCTGTGTCTGTGTCTGCCTGTGTGTGTGTGTCTGTTTCTGTGTCTGTGTGTGTCTGTGTGTGTCTGTGTGTGTGTGTGTGTCTGTGTCTGTGTCTGTGTGTGTGTGTCTGTGTCTGTGTCTGTCTGTGTGTGTGTGTCTGTGTGTGTGTGTGTGTGCGTGTCTGTGTCTGTGTCTGTGTGTGTGTGTCTGTGTGTGTATGTATGAAGTTGGTGAGCTTCTATATGATGCAAGGTAAATACCAATACCTTACACACTAATTCAGATGGTTACATTGATGATATGTGTTTTTTTGTATTAGTCTTTTTTCTCAAGTCTTATGTATGTGACTTATTTTTTATGAATAGAACCTAAATAAGCATTCTTTAAAGAAATAGAGATGACGTGGTACTTGTTGAAAAAGTTTGTATCATGGAGTGATGAAAAAAGACAGAAACAGGTCCCAGAGCTGATAATCAGCTTCCAGAATCAGGCTAGGTTATTATTGTCTGATTCTTCCCAGATTCATATCAAGAGTATCTTCTTTATCAAGGCTTTTAGCTATATGTACCTTATGTGTTCTGGTAATGGAATTAGTGAAAAAGAAACAGTCATCATTGCATCATAGCAAAAAAGGAATAACCCATGTCCAATATTTTTGATTGGCAAATTGATTACATCCTGTAAGTAGAACTTTTACTAAGTTCAAATAATTAACATCATTTGAGAAAATTCTTGAATAGCAGTCACAGTAAAACAATTAAGTATGGGGACAGAAGCAATGACCATTACTTTTAAACATTAATAATTTCTTAATTTGCACATTAAAATTCCATCACATGAATTTATTATTTAAAACTCCAGTAAATTTAGTACTGTTTCTAAGGCAACTATTACAGAGATGTAATGGATTTCTTAATGGGATAACATGTGAGTCATTATAGACTGAGGCTCATTAGACTGGAGGCTTGAGACCCAGCAAATGTATGAGATTATTCTAGCAATATTTGTGGTATTCAAAAGAATGAAACAAAAAATTATTCAAAACATTTAAAGAAAATGCAAAACTATGAACTTCATTTAATGCTACTCCTTTGAATAAGTATGATATATATTATAATTTCTTTACATGTATGTGTTGTATATTTTATGTTAAATTATTAATATATTCACATTGTATCAATCAATTAAACTCATTCTTTGCATTTAATAAATATTGCTGCCTTTAGAGTCTGTGCACTAATGCGTGTAAAGAGCCATATTTGGGGTAGGTTTCCTATGTGCAATAGGGAATACAGGAATGAGTGATGTACCAGCTTATACATGGATGCTAGGATTTGAACTCAGGTTCTCATGATTCCACAAGCGTTCCTAACCAGTGAGCCATCTCTCTAGCTCCTATGTTAATATTGTATCTTTACCTATTTTGATTTATAGTTAGTTATATTATTTTCTCAAATAAATTCATGATATTTCTTAATGATGTTGAATAAGTTTCTTTGTAACAGAGAGTTGTCTTTCACAGAGATTTGGACTACAGACTTTTGATATAAATGTATCAATGCATTAAGACTTTTGTCTGTTTAAATTTGTTAACAAAATGTTCTTTTCTGTAAAGCATTGGTGTTAATGAAATGATTTAGGTAATTCTGCTTTTGAGATTAAATAATACTAGAATATTTGAAATAACTCAATTAATAAAATTGGGCTCCAAGGAAAATAGCCATATATTTTATTGTTTTATTTAGTCAAGTATTAAGGTATTCTCATCATTTTCAGGAGCCATTTTTTTTTGTTACCGATTTCTTCATTTTCCTCTAGTCTTTAGCTCTTTCAAGCTGCTTAACCAGAAAAATTTATTGAGCACAGACTTCAGGAGGGATTCGTCAAACTGAAGAGCAAAGTGACCCAAGACTCACATATTTCGACATCTGGATCAGGAGCATTGTGGGAGCCTGGGGTAATTGGAATGTCTTCTTTTACTACTTTGTATTAGGGAAATCTCGTACATTTATTTGAGTTTAGATAACCCACCAACAGTGTGACTACAAACATCATACACTATAGTTGTTGTTGTTCTTGTTGTTGTTTTTAATTTTAATGGAAAGCTCAGGATATGTTCAATAATTTTTAGAAGTACTGTCATATTTTTTAGAACATTCAGTGATTGAAATTTTTCCTTTTCAGCGAGTTGTCTTCATTATACCTTTTCCTGTAAAGTGAGTTTCTCCTTTGTTTAAAATATTTTAACTCTCAAAGCATAAAGATTTTCCTCCAGTATTCAAAACAAATGTGATTAAAATGGTTAATTTTCCATAATTCAAATTATTAGCCAAATGAAGTTGATTGCCCTGACCGGGATTCAGTCATCAGCTGCCTGGGCTTCGTTTGGGTTATCGGCTCTAAATGGGCAGCTCTGGTGTGTGAGGAAGCTAGGTGGGAAACTCATGAGTCCCACATGGAAATACTCCTCACAAGGTGTAAACAAAGAGGGACAGCCAGAATGTCTCTCACACCTTAAATAATTAATAAATCTATGTTATAAACCAACTTCTTATCCAAAATTCATTAGTATTACTGAATTTAAAAGTTGTAAGATCAAAAATTAAATGATAAAGTAGTATAAAATCAGATCTCCTGATTTGCTTATACTATACAAACATGGATATTTTATTATGCATATAGTTACTACATACTCAAACTATCTTTTTAAAATTTCTGATAAAGAGTGAAGTAATTTTAAGTGTAGCCTGGAATCAGTTTCATAATATTGAAAAATATTTAATAAGTAATTAATTTAGCACTATATATTAGTCCTTAAGTCTTGTTAGAATTACTTTTTATTAGAGATAGTTATGCATAATTCTAATAGAATTTTGCATTTTTAGTTTTTTTTTTTTTTTTTGGTTTTTCAAGACAAGGTTTCTCTGTGTAGCCTTGCTTGTCCAGGAACTCACTCGGTAGACCAGGCTGGCCTCGAACTCCGAAATCCATCTGCCTCTGCCTCCCAAGTGCTGTGCTTAAATGTGTACACTACCAGTGCCTGGCAGTCATTAAAAATTTTATTTAAAGTTTTCTGTCAATCAAGTGATTTGTTAATGTATTCTATTATCCTATAACTCATCTGTAAAAATATGTCTAAGGACATATTCCAATGTCTTGAGGATTTGCATTAAGATTGAAATAATGATATATAATATGACTTTTTGTAGTTATATATTGAGGTAATTTATCTGAATTCAGATAAAACACATGGTGTTTCATTATACAATAATTCTTCTGTCTGTCATCCTTCTGTGCTTTAAAAACACAAAACAACATAGAGAATGTTCCAGAAAATACCAATCTATACTTCTCAGGGTTCTACATATCAACTACATGTTCTCTACCCAACAAAATCTGTTGTATCATAAGAATTCCCCCTGTTAAAATGTTCCCTTTGCCGATCTCCAACAGCCGACCTATCTATGGTTTCAAAGTGCCATATTATTCCTGGCACACAAAAATGCTCAATAAATTACCTTCAGTAAATGGATGAGTAAGTGGATAGGGAAAGAGTAAGCTCAATTTTAAATCAGAGCAGGAATTAAATCAATCACTAGGGAAGACACTCGAGCCTCCATTTCATTAACGGGAATAATCACTTTTATAGAGTTGATCTGTGAATAAAATCGAATTATATTTCTGAACACTACGTTTCTTTTTGGCACAAGTTATTTTAGGCTCATTTTTCCATTTCCTACCTCATCCCTGGAATCTTCTGTGCCTCCAAAGAGAGGTAATTCATTTGAGCAGACAGAGGATTGGTTTGCTAGATTTATACTATATTTTAGAATTGAAGCTTGCAGATGAAAATCTTATCAGGTATATAAATCTTCTTTCTTAGCAGATGAGAGTGGTAAAGAAATAAATGATGGTGCATTTCATTAATTCTTATTTATAGTATCTATATCACTCTTACTTATATGTAATTATTTAGTATTGGCAGAAAATACCTGAATACTACAAATATGTTAAATGCCAAAATGATTTTACATGACTTACTGAGGAAAATAAAAATGAAATATCAGCCAGACATTAGTTATTATTATTTTTAATTGTGTATGTGCTTGTGTGGATGTGGGCATGTGTGTGTGAGTTTGCATGTGCAAGTGTGCATGAGTGTGTTTGTATGTGTGTGTGCATGTGTGTGTGTGTGTGTGTGTGTGCATGTGTGAGCAGGTGCCTACAAGGCCCAGTTTGGCTATGCTAAGGCTCAAGTTACAGACAGTTGTAAGCTGCTTAGTATAAGTAATGAGAACTGAGTTCTTCCTGGTATCCCTTCTTACCTTCCTCTCTGTGAGGGCCCCCTTCAGTACCCTTGCACTCTGGACATCAAAACTCTAAAAGATTAGGTGCATCGTCCTCCACTGAGGCCAGCCGGACAAGGCCGCCCACTGCCCTTGTAAGTTCCCAGGGTTCCCGGTTAGTCCCGGTTGGTTTTCCTATGGGATAGCCATCCCCTTCAGTTCTTTCAATCCTTCTTTTCACTCTTCCATACCTGTCCTTGGTCCACTGACTGTATGGCTGTGGCTATCTGCATCTGTCTCAGTCAACTGCTTGAAAAGCCTCTCAGAGGACAGCCAGGCTAGGCTGCTGTCTGAAAGCATAATGCCTGAGGATCGTTAATCGTGTTAGAGATTGGTTTCCATCCATGGGGTGGGTCCCAAGTTGAGCAGGTCATTGGTCATCCATTCATTTAAGTCTCTGCTTCCTTTCTATCCCTTAATTTCTTTTAAAGAAGAGCAGTTTTGGATCAAAAGTTTTGTAGGTGACTTGGTGTCCCCATTCCTCCACTGTGGGTCCTGTCTGACTACTCGAGGTGGTCTCTTCAGGTTCCACACCCCCACTGTTGGGCATTTACGCTAAGGCAACCCACACTGAGCCATGTGAGCCTTCCAGATCCCAGGTCTCTGGGACATCCTAGAGATTCCCCTCACCTCCTAGCCCAGCAACTGCATATTTTCATTCATTCTCCTGGCCCTCTGGGCAGGTCTTCTGTCTCTCCTCATACCTGATCCCCACCCTACCCCACCCCCCCTTCTCCTGCCCCTCTCCTCTCCCACCCAGGTTCCGGCTTCCCTCTTCCTCCCATGACTATTTTGTTCTCCCTTCTAAGTGGGATTGAAGCAACCTCACTTGGGCCTTCCTTCATGTTTACCTTCTTTGGGTCTGTGGGGTTGTATCATGGGTATTCTGTACTCTTTGGCTAATATCCACTGATCAGTGAGTACACACCATGCATATCGTTTTAAGTCTGGTTTAAGTCACTCAGGGTGATATTTTCTAGTTCCATCCACTTGCCTGAAAAATTCATGATGCCCTTGTTTTTAATAGCTAAATAGCATTTCATTACGTAAATGAACCACATTTTCTGTATCTATTCTTCAGTTAAGTGAGATCTGGGTTACTTCCAGCTTCTGGACCAGTTCACCAGAATATGACTTCAGGCTCCCTGTAGACATGGTTCTCTCTTCGCTGAAATGTGGCAAACACTAACTTTCCCGAGCTTTCAGTAGGCAAGGACAGGTATCAGGGCAGATGGCCCAAAGTAGAAAATACAACAATGTGATTGCATGTGGGCTCTTTCTTGCCATAAAATCATGATCATGTTATTTTAACATGGAAACTCAAATATGGGCTTAAAAAACATGTGTATATAGAGAGACAAAAGTTATAACCTTTTATTTCTGTTATGTTTCTCAGTGATTACATCTGCAGGATTAAGCCTCTTGGGAGCCCACTATCAAGGAATCCATATTATTACTCTAGTTTCCTTTCTGTTGGACAATATTGGATATCAGATGAAATTGGAAGTGACAAATTGGATAAGTGAACTATTTTAACTAGTACTTTAATGCAAAAAGAGACTGGAATTTCTACTTGTATAAAAATTCAACAGAAATTACCATGGTTTAATGCACCACTGAGACTTCTGTTCTCTTCAACTGTTTCTCAGAAACTAACTAAAACACATCAGAGGCTCCATCCAGGACCTGACTGAAACAGATGCAGAGGCCCACAGCCAGCCATCACATGGGGCTTGGGGGCCTTTATGGGAAGAACTGGGGAAAGGATTATGGCCCCAAAGGGAATAAAACTTCACAGGAAGACCAGAGTCAACTAACCTAGACCCTTGGGGGAGGGGCTCTCAGAGACTGAAACACCAAAACCAAAAATAATATAAGGCTGAACCTCGGCCCCTTTAATATACGTAGCAGACATGCCACTTGGTCTTCATGCGGTCCTTAACAACGGGAGCTGGTTCTATTCCAAAATATGTTGCCTGTCTATGTGATATGATCTAATAGCTGAGCTGTCTTATCTGGCCTCAGTGAGAGAGGATGAGCCTAGATCCACAGAGACTTCATGTGCCAGAGTAGGGGGGATGACCAATGGGGTCTCCAACCTATAAGAGGAGAAGGGAGGAAGAGGGTAGGAACTGTAGGAAAAGGGGACAGGGGAGCAGTGATGTAATTGAATATATAAATAATAGAAAAAACAAAAAGAGAAAAACAACAAAAATAGGCATCAGTAAAATGATAAAGTTAAAAAAGTAGTGACAGCAACTGAACTCTGATCTGCTGCAATAGCAGCAAAAGCTCTGAACACCTGAGGCATCTTCACTGCTTGATTAGAAAACTGCTTTTGTTATTTGTTGTTTTCACGTTTGTACTTCTGTGTGTGTGTGTGTGTTTGTGTGTGTGTGTGTGTGTGATGTCTATTACTCTGTACTGTTTGTAAAAGTAAAATTCTTTTTCTGCTTTAGAAGCAATGTATATGGAAGATGTACCCAAAATTAGAAAATATAATGGAACTGAGATATTTACTATAATAAAATAGTCTAAAATATGAAATACATGATCCTCATTTAAGCATTGTTTAGAGTGTTGAGTTTTAAAATATTATAGTTGCTCAGGAAATAATCTCTAGAAATTCATATTTGTATGTGTCATTGTAAGTCTCAGCTGTCAACTTAAAAAAGACCTCCAGTTACTTAGAAAGAGAGAACCCCAAGTTAAGATTTTCCTCCTTCAGCATGGCTTTTGGCCATTTCTGTGATTAATTACTAATTGATATATTGCTAATTGACATCGGAGAGTCCAGTCTACTTTGGACAGTTTCATGTCTCAGCACGTGATCCTGGGCTATTAAAAATAGCAAGCTCAGCAGCCCCCCTCCACTATGCCTCCTCAGGTCCCATCTCTAGCTTCTTGCCTTGCATTCCAACATTGCTTTTTTCAGTGAAGTGTATGTTCGATGTAATGCAATATAAAAATCATTCCTCCTACTTTTGAAAGAGTAATTAGCTAAATCAACTAGTATGTTGAAGTGATCATTGAGTGCTCTTTTGCTATTTTCTTTTTACTTCCCATTAAATGCCAGGTAAATTATATATTTTATATTAACCCCTTGAAATATAAAATAGATTTTTAGTTCATTTTTTTAAAGTTGTCATTCCAAAATATCAGGACATTGATGTGCCCTAGTTTAATAATAGTGTGACTGTAACGGAAATAATCACTCCCTGATCAGATTGGAGGCCAGCTCTACAAAGGCGACTCATATCTCGTAAGTACAACTATTCAAAAAGTTATAACTAAAGGGGTTATAGGCCCTAGAGCAGATCTCAATACTGTTTAATATAAATGATCATGACTCCAAAATGCTTTCAAGATATTTATGTTTATAACTATAGACAAATGTTACCACTCACTTTAACCTAAGAAACTGCTCTTTGTAAGTAGAGATGTAAGCCTGAAAGCATTGAGAAGAGGTGACATTTGCTCACTTATCCCTATAAAGAACCATTGTGACAGACCAAGGCCCAGAGAACAACATGGAAGAGATGGCAGAAAATGTAAAAACCTCAAAACATAGAGAAGAAATATAAAACATGTTTTCCACACATACCAAGAATAGTGCATCCATTATTTTACAGCTCCTACGGTAAGAGGTAGGCCTATATAAAAGACTGGCAATTAACAGGGAATTAAGAGTCCAGGACTAACTCTACCTTTCTCTGCAAAACTAATGATCCTGGTGAATCTCAGTAGATGTAAGAAACTGTGGACTTCATTCTCAGTACCATTTTAACCTATAAATCTAGGTTCAGGTCATCCAAAACCCTATTCTGGCCTGTGGGGGCACAGTTTTCATAGTGAACAGTCACACACAGGAAAAAGGATAATAGATTTAATTAAAAATAAGTAAAATAACAACATTAAATATAAGTAAAAATAAAAAACCCCAAACAACAACATATGTTCATGATCATTAACTTTAATAGAAAATGTAACATAAGACTATATATGATTTATATTATATGCATAATTTTGTAGTAAGAAGAAATCCAAAGTATCCATATAAACTACAAGATGAGGAATTCTGGGATGTGGATAGTAAATGAGTAAATGCCATTATTTATTTATTATCAATTGCAAATTTTAAATATAAAGAGTAGGTATAGGAGCTAAATATCCAGGGACTGTTTATATACATCTATACATCTTTATACACTTCCAATACTAATTAGATCATATTAATAGATTCCCTCAAAAATATCAATCAATGAGTTATGTACTTTTAAGGGTGCAAACCTTTATTAAAAATATATTGTTATCCTTCTTAGAGAATACGTAGTCAAAAACCAGTTTGAGTCCAACTAAAGAAAAAGAAAATAATCTCTTTAGTTTTTGAAGGAAAAACTTTTGAGTAGAAGTGACAATGGATGGAACCTCAGGGTAAGAAGAAAAACGTAAGCTTCTTTTCATTAAGCACGGGGGGATGAGAAGAACAGCTTAAACTACCTCGTGGCTATAAACAGTGTCTTCATGCACAGCTAGCATGACAGAATGAGAACTCTCTTTTACAACTGCAAATGGGGTGCTGAGGTATAGACAAGTACATTCTCAGACATAGGCCATGTAAAAATAAAAATCAGGAATTCAAGTGCATTCTGCTACAAAGTATATGCAAAAATCAAAAAATCAGAAGTTAGCCATCAATATTATAATTATTACTTATATAATGATATCTATCAAAAATATATATACTGTATTACTATCCTCAGCAATGCATTATTCAGTACCTGAAATCATTGAAAAAAAATACTCAATTTCACACAAAATCAGAAGAACAAACATGAGAAATTCTGAAGGTTGAAAGGAAAATTTGCTGATTCTTCCAGCCAAAACTAATAAATATTATAGTGGTAAGAAGCTAGATAACAGAAACATTGATGAGACTATGAATCAACTTTTATGACGTGTTTACATTACACTACTCCTTTCCCAGAGTTTTCACATATTACTTATATAAGCTAAGACAAGCTTTCCGAGTTGGTACTATCAATATAGGAAGCATTAAAATTTTTCATATGTACCTCATTTTAGCTACATATTATTTATAGTTTGAAATGCTTACTATAAAACAGTAAAAGATGGTGTAGTGTAGAAATATAAGAAAACACACTGTATTAGGAATGGAAATGGAGAAATGGGTCAGTGGCCATGACTTCTTGTTTTTCTTGTAGAGGGACTTGCTTTGATTCTCAGTATCCACTGGGTGGCTCACACCATCCATACCTCAAAGTCCAGGGGATCCAATGTCTTCTCTTACGCTGTGTTAGCACTAGAAATGCTCATGATACATAGACATATATGGGAATAGAATATCATACACATATAATAAAATAAAACAAATTTAAAATAATTTCTGATCATTATGGCTGTTACAGAAAACAGGAGACATGAAAATTTTGGTGTATGATAACAGTATTTGAGAGTGTCTCTATTTTAACTTCTTTCCTATTGTAAGCCAAATCAGGAACACAAAGCAGAGTCTGGATTGATGTACACTACTGTTTGATTGTTGTAATTCAGAAGTTAAAGAAATTACAGACAAGCATGTTGTTACTCTCATGTGATCCAGCACTACACAAGCTGAAGATTATAATTTCAACATATCCTGGGCTACCACCCAGATAGACTCTGTATTTCATGTAACATAATAAAATCAAATGAATACATAAATAAATGTGTAAATAAACAAACAAATATTTTAATTTAAAATATATTCCCTGTGATATTAGGAATTATTTTAAAAGTCTTCCTATTTTTTCTGTACTTATTTGATTGGTTTGCTTGTTAAAAAGCTATGAAAAGAAAGCTATAAAAATAGACTTTCAAATAAGACACTTGAGAATAAAATCATTGAAAAATAAAGTAATATATAAAATAATCTGATCCTGCAAACCTAATATGTGATCTTTAGAAAGATGAGTGGTTTTGGGATGCAAATCTCTCTGATCCTAAATTATTCATTGCATTGCAATGTTTGCTTGAAATGAAAGGCATGCAGTACACACACATATGCACACATATAAAACACAACAAAATACCTTTAACCCTTCTCCCATTGGCTCACATAATTCATAATTTCTACCTCAACACATACCGACCAAGCTTACTCCATACTTTGATATTTGTCTATCTATTGTCTTTTACTTCTTCTCAAATCTCATTTTTTTTTTTAATGTGTGAAGGGCACAAAAAAATGCCAATCTTTTGTGCTCAACTAGCACCTTCTTGAAATTGTCATAATACCATTTAAGTCATAGTTTGTTACTTCCTACTCTGTAATGTCTTTCCTTGTAGGTTGAATTCCTTGTATTATGTAAATGTAAACTGACCGATAAATATATGTCACGATACACAGTAAAAATACATTATCAAAGATATGAAAATCATGTCTGATGTGAAAAATAAGTAGTTTAGAATCTAGATAGTAGTAGACTCATGATCTGTTTTCCTAAAAATCATTCTGTATTAGAGCTTATTTCCCATTTGGTGTCCTTAATGTAGATATCATACCCAGCAACAATGAGCCAATTCAAGTTGTGATCACATTCATATTAACTCTTGAGTAAAATATCCTTTCTCACTTTATTACCAGGTTCACAGGATCACAAGATCACAGAGGAAGTTCCACTCCCAGGAAATCTGACACACCCAGGAGCACTGGACCTTTGCACATTCAAGATCCCAGTTGAGGCCACAACATCTTTCTCAACACCCAGTGTAATTTGAACCCCCACAGGAACCAGGGAAACACAAACCCTAGCCCAGCCCAGGCAGAGGCACAGGTTCCTTCAAGCTTGCATCTGTGCCCAGAACAAACCCAGGACTCTGGCTCCCCACCTGCCCCTGCCACACATGAGAAAGCTTGATTCCCAGGAGCTCTGACACAACAGGATCTCAAGAGCTTGGACACACCAGGATCTCAGGATCCCAGTGGCAGCTTGATTACAGGAGCTCTGACACACTTAGGATCTGCAGATTACAGGATCACAGAATCACAGGATCACAGAAAAAGCTTGGACTCTGAGGAGTAATGACACATCCAGGATCACAAGAGGAACAGGCTCCAGTCAAAGACAGCAAGGGCAGGTAGCACTAGAGATAACCAGAAGGCAAGAGGCAATCTCAAGAGTATAAGCAACAGAAACCGAGGCTACTTGGAATCATCAGAACCCAGTTCTCCCACTACAACAAGTCCTGGATACTCCATCACATCAGAAAAGCAAGGTTCGGACTTAAAATCACATTTCATGATGATGATAGAGGACTTTAAGAAGGACAAAAAGAACTCCCTTAAGGAAATACAGGAGAACACAGGCAAACAAGTAGAATCACTTAAAGAGGAAACACAAAAATCCCTTAAAGAAATACAGGAAAACACATCCAAACAGATAAAGAAATTGAACAAAACCATCCAGTATCTAAACATGGAAATAGAAACAATAAAGAAATCACAAAAGGAGAAAACCTTGGAGATAGAAAATTTAGGAAAGAGATCAGCAGTCATAGATGCAAGCATCATCAACAGAATACAAGAGAGAGGAGAGAGAATCTCAGGTGTAGAAGAGACCATATTAAAACATTGACACAACAGTTCAAGAAAGTGCAAAATGCCAAAAACTCCTAACCCAAAACATCCAGGAAATCCAGGAGACAATGAGAAGACCAAACCTAAGGATAGTAGTATAGAAGAGAGTGAAGATTCCCAACTTAAAGGGCCAGTAAATATCTTCAACAAAATTGTAGAAGAAAACTTCCCTAACCTAAAGAAAGTGATGCCCAAGAACATACAAGAAGCCTATACAACTCCAAATAGACTGGACCAGAAGAGAAGGTCATACCATTACATAATAATCAGAACACCAACTGAACAAAACAAAGAAAGAATACTAAAAGCAGTAAAGGGGAAACAATCAAGTAACTTATGAGGGCAGACCTATAAGAATTATACCAGACTTCTCATGAGACACTTTAAAAGCCAAAAGTTCCTGGGTAGATGCCATACAGACCCTAAGAGAAGACAAATGTAAGCCGAGGCTACTATACCTAGCAAAACTCTCAATACCATAGATTGAGAAACCAATGTATTTGATGTCAAAACCAAATTTACACAATATCTTTTCACAATTCCAGCCCTTCAAAGGATAATAAATGGAAAACTCCAACAGAAGGAGGGAAACTACACCCTAGAAAAAGCAAGAAAGTAATCTTCCTTCAACAGACCCAATAGAAGCCACTCACACATAATTCCACATCTAACAACAGAAATAACAGGAAGCAACAATCTCATTTCCTTAATATCTCTTAACATCAGTGGACTCAATTCCCCAATAAAAAGACATAATCTAACAGACTGGATATGTAAACAAGATCCAACACTTTGCAGGAAACACACAGAAAACACACCACAGTAACAAAGACAGGTACTACCTCAGAGGAAAAGGCTAAAAAAACACTTTCCAAGCAAATGGTCCCAAGAAACAAGACGGAGTAGTCATTCTAATGTAGAATAAAATCACATTTCAACCAAAATTTATCAAAAAAGATAAGGAAGGACACTTTTTACATGTTAAAAAAAATCTACCAAGATGAACTCTCATTTCTGAACATCTCTGCTCCAAATGCTAAGGTACCCACATTCATAAAAGAAACTTTACTAAAGCTTAAAGCATACATTGCGCCTCACAAAATAATTGTGGGAGACTTCAATACCCCATTCTCAGCAGTGGACAGATCATGGAAAAAGAAACTAAACAGAGATACAGTGAAACTAATAGAAATTATGAACCATATGGATGTAAAAGATATCTATAGAAAATTTCATCTTAAAACAGAGGAATATAACTTCTTTTTAGCACCTCATGGTACATTCTCCAAAACTGAGTATATAATTGGTCACAAAACAGCCCTCAACAGATATAAGAAGAATGAAATAAAATCATGCATTCTAACAGATCAGCATGGATGAAGGCTGGTCTTCAATAACAACAAAAATGACAGAGAGTCCACATATATAGGTGAATAAATATCTAATCAGTGATAACTTGACCAAGGAAGAAATAAAGAAAAAAATTAAAGACTCTTTAGAATTTAAGGAAAATGAAGGCACAACATACCAAAAATTATGGGACACAACGAAAGCAGTGCTTAAAGGAAAAGTCATAGCTCTGAGTGCCTCCAAAAAGAAACCAGAGAGAGCCTACACTAGCAGCTTGACAACACACCAGAAAGCTCTAGAATAAAAAACAAATCAAATAATCGCAAACTATTCCAAAAAAATTGACCCAGAAGCAACACTACTCAATTCTTTCTAGGAAGGCACAATTATGCTTATACATACATAAACCACACAAAGACCCAACAAAGATAGAGAACTTAAGACCAATTTCTCTTATATTTCCAATGTAAATATATTCAAAAAAATTCTCAGAAACCAAATCTAAGAACACATCAAAACAGTCATCCATCAAGATCAAGTAGGCTTCATACCAGGGATGCAGGGATGGTTCAATATACAGAAATCCATCAACATAATCCACTACATAAACTAATTCAAAGAAAAAAAACACATAATCATCTCATTAAATGCTGACAAAACATTTAACAAAATCCAACACCCTTTCATAATAAAAGTCTTGGCAAGAGCAGGAATTCAAGGCCCATACATAAACATAGGAAAAGCAAAATACAGCAAACCAGTAGCGACAGTGGGACAGGATACCACAAGTAGCCAACATCAGAATGGAGAGAAACTTGAAGCAATCTCCTTAAAAACAGGAACTAGACAAGGCTGCCTATTCTCTCCCTACCTATTCAATATAGTACTTAAAGTCCTAGTTGGAGCAATTAAACAAAAGGATGTCAAATAGATACAAATTGGAATGAGAGAAATAAAAAAATCACTGTTTTCAGGTGATATGATAGTATACTTATGTGACCCCAAATATTCAACCAGAGAACTCCTACAGCTGATAAATAACTTCAGCAAAGTGGCTGGATATGAAATTAACTGTAAAAAAATATGTAGCCTTCCTCTACTCAGAGGATAATTAGGGTGTGAAAGAAATTAGAGAAATGACATCCTTCACAATAGTCACAAATAATATAAAATAACTTGGTGTGGCTCTAACTAAGCAAGTGAAAGATCTGTATGGCAATGACTTTAAGTCTCTGAAGAAAGAAATTGAAGAAGATATCAAAAGATAGAAAGATCTCACATGCTGATGGGTTGACAGGAATAATATAGTAAAAATTGTCAACTTGCTGAATGCACTCTACAGATTCAATGCAATCCTCATCGAAATTCCAACTCAATTTTCAAAGAGTTAGAAAGAGCAATTTGCAAATTCATTTGAAATAATAAAAAACTCAGAATAGTGTAAACTACTCTCAAAAATAAAAGAACTCCTGGGGGAAATCACCCTCCCTGACCTGAAGTTGATTTAAAAAAAAAAAATACTGTATGGAATTAGTATAGCAAGAGGCAGGTGGATCAAAGGAATAGAACTGAAGACTCAGAAATGAACCCACACACATATGATCATGTGATCTTTGACAAAGAGGCTAAAAACATCCTGTGGAAAAAAGACAGCATTTTCAACAAATGGTGCTTATTCAAATGGAGATCAGCAAGGAGAACTATGCAAATGGATCCATTCTTATCTCCTTGTACAAAGCTCAAGTCCAAGTGGACTGAGGACCTCCACATAAAACCAGAGACACTGAAACTAATAGAAAGAAAGTCAGGAAAAGACTTTAACATATTGGCGCAGGGGAAAATTTCCTGAACAGAATACCAATGGCTTATGCTCTAAGGCAACAATAGACAAATGGGACCTCATAAAATGGAAAAGCTTCTGTAAGGCAAAGGAAACTGTTTATAGGATAAAATGGCAACCAACAGATTGGGAAAAAATCTTTACCAATCCTCCATCTGATAGAGAACTAATATTCAATATATACAAAAAAAATCAAGAAATTAGACTTCCTAGAATCAAATAATCCTATTAAAAATGGGGTACAGAGCTAAACAAAGAATTTTCAACAGAGGATATCAAATGGCTGAGAAGCACCTAAAGAAATGTTCAACATCCTTAGTCATCAGGGAAATTCAAGTCAAAACAACCCTGAGATTCTACCTCACACCAGTCAGAATGGCTAAGATCAAAAAACTCAGGTGACTGCAGATACTGGCCAGGATGTGGAGAAAGAGGAACACTCTTCCATTGTTGGTAGAATTGCAACCTGGTAAAACCACTCTGGAAATGAGTCTGACCTGAGGACCCAGCTATACCACTCCTGGGCATATACCCAAAAGATGCTCAAACATATAACAAGGACACATGCTCCATTTTGTTCATAGAAGCCTTATTTATAATAGCCAGGAGCTGGATAGAACCCAGATGTCCTTCATAGAAGCAGGGGGAAGGAAATTGGATAGGGGGTTTCCATAGGAGAAACCAGGAAAGGGGAAATATACATTTACATTTGAAATGTAAATAAAGAAAATATCCAATAAAAGAAAATAAAAGAAAAAAGAAAAAGAAAATGAGTTCTCTTCTTCCACATGTGGGTCCCAAGAATGAACATAGGACAGCAGTCTCAGTGGTAAGAGCTTTTTAACTCACTGAGACATCTCTCTATCCCAAGATGTAGATTTTTTAATTTTTAATTACATTGTTAATTGTGCTTGTCTGTGACATAATAGAGCTAGGATATTTAGAGTTAATGTTGATTAACTAATCTTTCTCTCACATAGTAAAATACAGTACAACTACAGAGCACTAAGATGAAAAAATATATGCAAACCTGGCTTTATTTCTGAGAATCACAGAAAGTTGTAATATACAAATTTAAATGTTTTTCAAATAGTTATATAATAATGAAGAGTATCTCTGTACAGATAGAGGCCATACTCACAGGTATGAATAAAGTATAGAAATCTAACAAAAATAATAATAAATATTCATTTTTCTGTCTGTAAAAACTATTAGGAAAGTTTCTGAGAATACCCAAGCAATTGAAAAAAGACCTTGAGGGGTAGCCTTTCAGAAACAACAAGCTATTTTCCTTGCTTCTTTGTTTTATTTCTGAAAGTGATAGATCCAGAGAGTTCAGAAAACCTACTTTGCAAGTAAGTGAAAATTCTCTTCAATTGCATACTGAAATAGAGGAAGAATTTCATTAAATCTTTTAATGCCTCATCAATGGCAAAATTGCTTGATGATAAGGGAGTACGAGGCCCATTTTTTCACTGACCTTTAATTAGATATTGTCTAACTTGAAATTTATATGTAAGCTTAAGTATTTTATATATAAAGAAACCTAAAATCAACATATATCAGATTGGTGTGAACCCTGACAGTTTACATAAATACAAAAAATACAGTTTTCTTATATCTTTATTGTTTATGTTTAAAGAAATATGCAATTCATTATTTTTATATTAACAGTTAAAATGGGCAATAGTTTGACAAATTCAGTATATTCTATTTAAATTCTTTATAAAAGATTTTAAGGCAGCTTTGTACCATAATAGTATACAATAAAATAACATAATTTTCTAATTTTGTAAATATCAGAATATATTAAGCCAGAGTATAAAAATAGAATCTTTCACTAGCTAAATCACATCATGTGTACAAATTTTATGAGTTGGGTCCTACAATATCCACTGTACTAAGTCACGTAGACTCCTCTGTTTCCTAAATGTGTGGTTCCTCAAAATGAATGAGTTGAAAACTATTCCCTACTTAGAAACCATCAGATCACAAGAGTGCACCTGTGTTAAACCATCAGCACCAAAGTACCAACAAATGTGAGCACAACTACTCGCTTTCCAGAATACACTGTCTATGAACCAGAAAACGGACCTTCAAGACACCCAAGCTAGCCATGCCATTATTCTGGACACCTAGCTTCCAAGGAGGAAGCATAAACTGTCCAGCTTAACTACTGTAGCTTAAAACTGTGCAGTTACTGCGTTAGTTAGAACAGTCTGCCTGAATAAGGGAAAATTCACCTGTATGTATGATTATCCTAGAAAGCTTCATAACTGTACGGCATTGATGTCACCATTGTGAATGAATGAATGAACTCTAGCATAACTGTACGGCATTGATGTCACTGTTGTGAATGAATGAATGAATTCTAACATTGTTTATCTTTTCTCTCATCACCAACACACATGGTAAAATATGTAAAATAAAAGCAATGCTGGTTTAAAAAAAACTATGTGACACAATAATGCATGTGTGGTTAAATATGAAAATGCTCATTTGATAATTTAAAATTCAGAGACTTGACAATTTTGACAGAATTAATTTTGTCTACTGCATTTATATATTAGAGAAAAAACCTAGAATGATAATAACTGTTTTGGTAAAATAATCAAGCAAACTCTGTTTTAAAATAATCTCAATTTTATAAAGCTGAAGTAAAGCTTTAGAAGTCATTTAAATCCCAGTTGAGAAAAATATGACTTAGAGGGCCAGGAAAGCATTAAGAAGGTATAAGTACTGAGTGCTTTCTTTTCAAAATATAGTTGCAAGTTTTATATATATATTTTTTGTTTTATTTAGTGTGTGTGTGTGTGTGTGTGTGTGTGTGTGTGTGTGTGTGTGTGTATGTTTGGCTGCACTTGTCACAATATGGATGAAGGCACCAGTGTACAACTCGTAGGAATCTGGTCTTTCCTTTAAGCTAATGGGATCTGGGGATCCAACTCAGGGGCCAGGGTTGACAAGATCCCTTATCCTCTGAGCCACCTTGCTGGCTCTATTTTTTTTTTTAAATAAAATTGAACACTTTACTTTTTCAGATCTTTTGGATCAGCGAGACTTGTAACCAGGGAATACCTTTGTTCAAGAATTTTCTATGAGATTAAATTTAGTGAAATTTCCAATAATCCTCTGTTAAAACAAATTAACAGTTCTGTGCTTCACTCCATTTACCTTGGAAACACCTTTACCTATACAAGTTATATTTATATATGCTAAGTACTTGATTATTTGTCATGAAACTTAGAGTGTGTGTATATGTGTATGTGTATAAATAACTACTTGCCTACTTCTTAAAATTATAGTTAACAATAAAATTGTCTCTGTCAAATCAAAATAAATATAAAGTAATTTATGACCAGTAAAAGACATGGCACATATTCAAGAATATTATAAGATGGAAATCACCTATAATAGAAAAATCAAGAACTTATTTAAATTTAAGCTTCTTTAATATTTTAATCGAATCTTCTCTCATACACTGCCTTCTGACTGGAGTTTCCCATCTCTGCATGCCTCCCAGTGCCGTCCCTCCACCTACCCTCTACCCTAGATCTGCTCTTTCTCCATTTCCCTTCAGAAAATAGCAGGCTTCCCAGGGATATTAAGCAAACACAGACTAATAAATTATTTAATGACTAAGAAGAAACCCTCATATCAAGTCCAGACAGGGCAATTCAGTGGGCAAAAGAGTCCCAAGGGCAGGTCAAAGAGTCAGAGGCACCGCATACTCACAACGTTAGGAGTCCCAGAAGAACAGCAGCTACACAACAGTGACACATATGTTAGAGGACCTTGGACAGACACATTCAGACTCCCTAGTTATCACTTTAGCCCCGATGAGCCCATCTGAGTAAATTCTCTTGGCCATGTTCTCATGGTGTCTTAATTGTTTTAGCAATGAAATTCATTTTGAAATTTACTTGAATTATTTTGATATAGATTACATGCTTCCTAGTCATGTTTATTTGACAGAAAATAAAATTGAAGACAGAGAAGTTGTGAGAGAACCAAATTTTATCTACACATTATTTGTGTATTACTTCAAAATCTAATTAGTTGTCAGAGCATTATAGTGTATGAAATAAGTGCTTAATGGCTACCACATGTTTCATTGGATAACAAAAGGACTCATAATCTCATCCAAATGTTAATTATCTCTTTACAAATGATGTATCTTTGCCATATAGGTCATTAAATAAAATGACATAAAATGCAGATAAGTTTGCATTTCCTAAATATGTTACACTGGCATTACCATCCAGAATATATGTGGAATAAGTAATATGTAGGAAATTTAGCAAATTTTCAGCTTAATTTTACTTTTACCTTTTGGAACTCATGTCAAAAAGAAAACCTATCTAGATCAGTCATTCCATCCAATGTGCTGCAAATAAAGACTGCTTCAGTGTTTGCTTCGTTTCTAATTATTATGCGATTTTAATATTTTTCTATAGGGAAGATTTTCCATACATCAAATCCTTACCCAAAGCTGTAGCATATGGGTCAATTAAAAAGGCATAAAGCAACAAAACAAACATCATCATATTTTTTAATTCTGCTGAGAATGAATAGAATATTTTATCATGAAATTATATAGATTCAAATGCACAGCACATGGAACAATGCCTATAGATTTCTCAAGGGAGATGGAACATGTTGAATCAAACGTCGAGTTTTCAAGATTTAATTTCATAGGGAAAAAAAACTCATAGGAAACCCAAAAGTAACATATATTCTTTCTCATATCATTCAGTATTTAAGTAAATTCCATTTTTAAAGAATATAATTTAGAAATTTATTCATTTCCAAAAGCTAACAATATTTAGTGCAGAGATAAGTAGAAGGAAAGGAGAGCTGTGAGCAGTAACACACAGCTATATTCTCAGGAACCATGGAACTTGAGACAAGAGATCCAAGGGAGAGGCCTATACAGAGAGGTCAAGGACATGTTACTTAACTTAGAGAGCCCTTGGCTCAAAATAAATGTAAAAAGTGAATAGAGATGTAAATCAGAGATTAAGAAGTTGGTTAGCTAGTCAAAGTTTGAGGATAAATATTACTACTTGTTCTTGCTACTTAAACCACAGGCTCCTTCAAGGTTAATATCCAGATATGTAACGTTTATAAAAGTGCTTATCAATGATATCTACTACTTAGGTTAAATAATTATTCTACTTTTAAGTTCTATTTGTATTTTCAAATTCATAAGTAATGTGTCTTTTACAATTACTATAAGCTAAAACCCTGGTGCAACATTGCATGTCTTCTAATTTCTTCATTTTTTTCCCCTTTTATTTCACATTTTCCAATTTTTCCCAGTTTTAGGATTTTTTTATTTTATTCCTCATAAAAGTTTTGTGTATGTGCCTGGGTGATTTGGAAACTCTTTAATTTATTTTCTTAACACTTTAAAAGAGGTTAGTTATAACTTATCTCAAGTCCCTAGATCTCCATCTATCAGTAGCATGTTGGAGAAACATCTAAAGTTATCTTTAGTGGTATGTTTAAAAAATGTCCTACAGATATATGTTTTTCTCTACAGGCAGAACATATACATATGCTTTGGAAGTAAATCAAGGACTAAGTTTACAGTCTCCTACTATATCTCTAATAAATCTGGTAATGTCTCTGCTTTTAGGTTGTTTCTCTTCTTCCCTCTGTAATGAATAAAACATCTCTCCTAAGGAATAGAAATCATTTTATGTCTGATTAAGAACACTTGTCAATAATCGTATGAAACTTCTACTTTTCATTTGCAATGCCCCTTAGTAATTTAAATGATACAAAGAAAATTGTAGATTTTGTAATTCTACTTTTGTATTTTATTTATGGCATATTCTTCCAAAATCTGCATAAGACTTTGTCTCAATTAGTGGTGCTATTTAGGGGGGCAGGACTTATCTGAGAAAATGTAACTGATAAAAGGTAATGTAGGACCTACTTTTGAATGTCATACCTCATCTCTGGTCCTGTCCCCTTTCCCTGAATACTGTCTGGATTGATAGTAACAAGCTTCTTACCAATATTACAGCCATGATGTGCCTCTACTCCATGACCCTTGGCTCAAAACATCCTCTTTCTAGAACTTGGGACTATGAGCTTAGGATGTTTTCATCAATTACTGGACATATATAATGATACAGCTATCCAAAATATCCACTCTTAGACATGGAGCCAGTAGCAAGGAATCAGGAACCTATGTGCAATATCTGAATTTGAGGGAGACTATAAATTGCTTGAAGCATGTTTTCAATAACTGTGATCTACTATAATAGATACTGATTTGTATAATTTTAAGATAATGAATATAATCTCATCAACCCACATATTCCTTTTTTAAAGAAATGTGACTATAATAGTTAAAATCTCTAACAACTTAGGACAAGATGATTATTTAATTATCTTCTGTCAGATTCACTGAAGCTTGTTACTTTGTCGTTTGACGAAGGACAGCCTCTTAGCATGTCTAGCAATTATATCGTCATAACACATTGTGGAATATTTCAGATACCTGCGTATTAGTCTGAGTATCATATATGAAATTTCTATTTTCTCTTGGCAGAATTGTATGCTGAGAACTGTGAAAAATCTGGGAAAATATGCCACTTATGTATGCATCACAAAAAAAAAAAGAAACCAAAAAACAAAAAACCCTTAGCATATACCTAATACGGATGTTTGACTACTTTAAAGTAACTCACTAGCAATCTTAATTTAGACATCTTTTCAAGGATTTATTTATGAGTTATTCCTCCTTTGGGCATATTACATTTTGTTTCTTTTTATGATACTATTTCAAGATACTCAGTATTTGAGAAAACATTATATATTGTCCATAATTTTTAATGTGACAAATTAGGATAGAAAAAAGATTCAGTATCTTTCAGCAAATTAGACAATACAGTGTAGTTTCAATATTAACATTTTTAAAACTTGAACTTTGTCTTAACTTTAATAATTAAAAGAATAGAATTGAAATCTATCTTCTAAAGGTAAAATATAAGCATAGTGAACTGCAGTGGCATACTTGAACTAACTCTAAGGTAGTGACAGAATTGAAGATATTTCTATTCAAGAGTATTTATTTTAGTAACTTACCATGCCCAACTTGAGTATTGTAAATGTACAGAGTTAAACTATGTTGTTCGAGTCCATTTATCTTTTTATCTCAGACATTCATAAATTCTCTCTACTAAATGACTATATCAAAGTCTCTATTTTATAAAGAGAATTAATTTTTATTGAACACACATATATGCTATGAATTTCTAATGGACATGTTCAAAATAAATAATAAAATTACTCATTTTAAGTATATCTAATACTTTGCAATACATCTATTTTATATTTACAATATTCTGGTCTCCATGGCCTACTAATACCTGTGCACTGAATACACATATGTAAATGCTCAGTAGGAATAAGGACTCATGTTCAGATATTTTAATAGTATAACTTCATTAAGGATGAGATTAATTTCCAGAAATCTGCTTATAACAAATCCTACTTTCAGGATAAAATAATCTTTACCAGCAATAAACACATATCTGACATTGTTTATATTAACATTTTATTAAGGCTTTAATAGCATCACTGAAGTCAGGCTCATGAGCACTCTGTGTGTAATGAAAGCCCTTATTGCTATCTCATGCCTATAAAAATTCCACTAATATATATTTAATTATATCAACTAATAGTCTGCCTCTTCAATATACCATGGTAACTACATTCTATAACATAAGCATTCCAAGTGGCTATAGGGAAGAGCTTCAAATAAAATGTCGGTACACTCAATTTCTTAGACTAGTTCTCTGAATGCCCCAGATATCATACAGCATCTCAAGAACAAGAATAAGACAGTGTTGCATAAAATACAACCTTACAAATAGTTAAATTTATGTAAGAAATATGGTTTTTAGAACACTTTGATTTTTTTCAGTCATGAAAAACTAGTATTTATGGTTTTTATATACTTTAATTTATAATCCCCAAATTCTTCCTGGTATTTTGAGTCACATTATTTCCATGGATTTAAAATTATTTTTAAGTATTGTTACACAATCATAAATCAACAATGCATTAAATTTGGTCACTAAGATTGTTTTAAAATCTTGTATTGGTTCTCTCTGTCTCTCCCTCTCTCTCTCTGTCTCTCTTTCTCTCTCTCTCTCTCTCTCTCTCTCTCTCTCTCTTTCTCTGTGAATTATGTATAATATACACTATTCAAAAATTTACAAGATTATATGCTTTCCAAATGTTTTGACAATTTTATATTAACAACAAAATTTGAATTCCTAATTTTAATATAATGAAGAAATGCAAAACATCTTCTTAAAGGAGTTACTTACTATTTCTATATGTTGTTGATTACACATATATACAGAATGCAACTTACAACCCTTACCTTTATTTATGCATGTTATTTGAAAATGTGAGACCAATCCACTTAATTCAAATCAACTTTAGTTAATCTAATCAAATATAAAAATTTTATTTTTAGACATACTATATGAAGTAATTTCTCTGAATTTGATATACTCCTAAAAAGAAACATGGAAAGAAAATCCATTATTTAATGAGATTTGCATAAAATGAATGCACATCAGGGTAACCACACCCTTTGAATAAAGTGAAAGCCTTCCAAATAATAAGTCATATTTTAATGTATAATGAACATATTTTTGCATAAAAACAAATGTGTTTAAGATGCACAGAACAATGATGGCTCAGAGCTTGTGGGAGTGGCTAAACAATGACTGTTCTAACTTGACACCCAGGCCACTAGAGCGAGCTCATAACCGACACTCATGGGAGGCCATGATCTGAAAGCTGGACAGCTTTGAGCCCTGGAACAGTACCGAACTCACAATGACATGGTTCCTAATAACATTCTCCTGTATTCATAGATCAGTGCCTAACCCAATCATCAGCAGACATGATGGGAGCAGATGGGAAGATCCACAAAGAAGCGTTAGGCAAGCTGGGGCAACCCTGCAGAAGAGTGGGAAGAAAGAACTGTGGGAATGAGAGGGTCACGGACACCAGGAGAACAGGACCCACAGAATCAACTAAAATAGAAACTTAAAGACGCAGCAATCATGGGGCCTGCATAGATCTGTAGGCAGGCACTCCGGACATGTGGTTGTTTGTCTTGGCAGTTTTGTTGGACTAATAATGGAAGACAAGGTGGTGGTATTTGTGATTCTATTGCCTGCTCTGGGGACTTTTTTCCCCCTACTGGGTTGCCTTTCCAGATTTGATAAGAAGGTTTATGCCTAGTCTTATCGTATCTTGTTATGCTATGTTCTGTTGATATCCTTGGGAGGGCCACTCTTTTCAGAAGGGAATAGAGGAACAGTGCATATTTGGTCAAGGGGAGTTGAGGGACAAAGAAGAGGTATAGGAGAAGAAGTTGAAGTCTAGTTATGTTGTAGAGAGAAAACAAAATAAGGATTTAAAATAAGTTTCAAAAAGTCATGAAGAATTGACTAAATGCCATTAACAAATTCCAAACATATAGAAGCTTGTTTTAGGGGATAATGCTAAAATTCTTTGCAATAGATGACCACAAAAAATGAACTCAAAAATATGTTTTGAATTTTATTTTGGTCTCAGATTTCTTTGTGCATTTGTTTTTACTTACTGAAATTTTGCTTGCATATTATGGTTTTAGTATGTGTTTTTTGAGTGTGTGTGTGTGTGTGTGTGTGCGTGAGTGTATGTGTAAATGTGTGAATGTGTGAATATATATATGTATATGATTTCTTCATTTGATTTTGTTTGTATGTGTTTTTTATTATTGTTTGTCTTTTGTATATGTCTGTTAATTTTCTTAAAATAAACAGAAGGTGTGGAGTTGGAAGGGTGCGGATGCACAGATGATCTGAGAGGACATGAGAGAGGGGAAACTATAATTAGAAAATACTTTATGAAAAACAGGAGACTAAAATATTTTAATGGAAAACTTATTGAATCAAAGGCTTGATGCTTCAAGTTGTTGGAAAGGTTCTAAGGGAGCCTAGTAAACCAATTTTGTTGTTGTTGAATTGTATTATTTACAAATATAAACTATTGGTGCAATTGCTCTGGTAAAACTGAAAGTGGTGGTGGAAAATCTTTGGTTTAGCTAAGAACATAATGTGCATACTGTGATCTAACAGGATGTAAAATAATTTCATAGATCTCAATCAGTGGGAGAGCAGCCCCTGCTGTGTTTAAGAATAGAGGAAATTTTAGAAGTTTGTTTTGAACCTTGCAAAGAGATTGAAACCTAAGGTTGGTATTCACTCACTATTTTTCTTCTACCTGAGACCATGGCTCAGTAAAATAAGATTGTATAATACCATTTGAGAAAGGGTTAAAATTATTGGAAAGATTGACATAGCCCTTTTCTCATTCTTTCTTTGAAAAGGCAGGGTTATTTGCTCTTTTATAGGAACTTGTCACTGGAAAGCTTGGACAAACCTTGACTATTTAGATGACTGGCTGAAAGGGATGCTGGTGCTGGAATTGGGTTGTCTGCACACACTCTGGATCCTGCTTCTTACTGAGGAGGAAGCAACAATAACACAGAGGCTTGACCCTTCAGCTATATCTTGATACTGAGCTTATTTTACCTATCTAAAGTCTGTATTGATAATATTGAACATAGGCACGTAAAATTAACAATGCCAATTTTTTTCTCAATTTGCTGATTGGCCTTTCCTCATCTTAGGAAACTGGTTTAAATTGTATGGCCACCTGATCATTCTTTAAACTAATATTTATGTGGTCTCTAATAATAAATTACATAATATGTTGCTATTTCAAAGGCAGTGGGAGGGGAGGCCTGGGCTGCAGCCTAGCTAAGGCTCTCTCTCACTCTCTCTTCCTGGAGGCAGTGGATCTGCTGCTGAGGCCCCGGTCTCTCTCTCTCCTCCGGGGCTGACCTGTTGCTGCAGAGTGCCTTAATTAAAAAGGAGACAATGTATAAATGGGTTATTTTATTATAGGAAGGAGAACATATGCTAGTTGAGTAGACGGAAGGAAAGGAGATGAAGGACAGAGAGAGAGAGAGAGAGAGAGAGAGAGAGAGAGAGAGAGAGAGAGAGAGAGACAGAGACAGAGACAGAGAGACAGAGAGACAGAGAGACAGAGAGACAGACAGAGAGACAGAGAAGAGAGCAAAGAGCTGAGAGGAGAGAGAGAGCAAGAGAGGAAGAGGGAGAGGAAGAGGAAGAGAGTGAGAATGCAAGAGTAGGAGGAGAAGAGCAAGAGAGAGGAACAAAGAGCAAGAGAGGGTAAGAGTAAGAGAAGAAGAGTAAGAGAGGAAGTAAGAGTAAGAGAGTGAGGAGGGGCCAAACTGCCCCTTTTATTTTATGGGGCGTGGCATGCCTGGTTTGTGGTCAGATGACTGTGTGTGGGGTCCAGCTAGAATGCTGGGAACTTGAGGCATTGTCTGCCTGATAGAGCACACATCTCCTGCAGGGGTAGCTGTGAGGAGTTTGGGCTGAAATCTGAGCCATTGGTCTCAGGAGCTATCACTGAACTCCTACCATCCCTTGTGAAACAAATTTCCTTTGCTCAGTGGGTCTTCGAGGTTCTCAGGTGGCCGTTCTACTGGGCCCCAGCTATCAGAACTGCCCACTGCCCCACTATATGTCATTCAATTAATATATAGGAATAACATTGTAGTGCTTATTGGCTCTATGTATTTCTTCTCTTCATTTTACTCCTGTCTTTCTCTTTGTTTGGTTTTCTCATACTTTTAAATTTCTTCAACTGTTTTTGTTTCTAAGTTTGGTGCCAGTTAAAATGTGCTCTACCTGGTCTAAAACTCAGGAGGCGTATTTGAGATAGAAAATAAATAACCATATTTGTTACTCTAAGCTTTTGATCAGTACAAAACTTCCTGCCTATTGCTTCTTCTTAATATATCAGTTTCCACAAGTTTCTCGGCCATTGATTTGCTGTCACTGGCAGATAGTAACAAGAGGTTTGTGTTTATTTCTTTGTTTGCTAGTTGTTTTTTTTCCATTGTTGTGAGTGTAAGCCTCCTCCTCATGTTTCCTAACTTATTTTTACCACAATTAGCACTATTAACAACCTAATTGAAGGGAAAATTCTCTAACAAAGAGATTAAATATACTAAGCAACAAAATCATTTTCTCATTTTGTTATTATGCAAAATACAGCATACTCAGTAAATGACGATATGGCGAACTGTTGTTTATAATGCCTGAGATGACACATTCTATATCACACTTATAGTTTATCCAATTACATGGCCTTTAAAAAAAATACTATTTCAATAGTAAATTTGATTCAGAGTATAAATTTACTGATTCAAGGCTTCAACATTGTTCCATTTTGAAAAGTTGTACATTTTCCTACATGTTCAGTACTCTTCTCAATACTACTTCCTAGTACCCAGAAAGCAAGCTCCTGACCTGGTTTCAATGATTAGAACTATCTCTATTACTGTTTTTCTACCTCCTATTATGCCCAACTATTATGATTCATATTCAAGACTAGCTCTTCTACTCAGGAGAATATATCCAAAATTCATACTCCTTTACCATGAAATGACAGACCATAGAGCTATATTAAAGCACCAATCTTGGATCTTAAGTATACTTGATGTACAATATAAGTTAGCAAATTACTCCTTATCTAAATTATTTTGGAAAGAATGAATCATTATTTGAATTTTTTTTTGAAATGCAGAAGTATATTTCTTAGAACCTAGAGAAAGTCCATTTGGAGATTGTTTTTGTCATCTATAAAATCAAAGAGGTGTAGTATCCATTACAAAGGCTTTAGGAAGAGATATTTGCATTCATATTCCTTAGAAAAGAATTTTTTTATTTTCTTTCATTAATGTGCAAATAGGTTTCTTATGCTTCAGCAGGAAAGAAGATAAAGCAATGTAAAAGGAAATATCTTAGCAGTCCTTGCAGAGGGCTCCTCGAATCATCAACAAATAATCTAAAAGCACTTGAACTTGTTTGATCTGAAATTCACAAGAAAAATATCAATGAGAAATTATATGAATGAAGTCAGATATATTCAAATTCTTGTTATTTATTCATTATTTATTTCTGTTGGTATTTGCTTATATCCTGATTTAGATCTCATTTGATATGTCATTGTTTAAATCATCTGATATTAGGAAGTCTCTTATAACATTGAAAGTAGTTACTTGTGAAACATGTTTTAAATATACAAATTTGAGTAAAATATGATTTTTATCAAGTGTCTAGCCATGATAACACAGCTGGAATTTTAAACTTATTTTTAAATAATTTACACATTTTTATTTATTATCTAAATATTTTATATTTTATTAGTTTAATGCCAAAGTAAGTGTTTGTTTCTGTAATTTCAAGTAATATTATTTGAAAAATATAATGTGGTAGTTTTAATATGCTTCTCCCATTGGAAGTGGCAATATTATGAGGTTTGGCCTTGTTAGCGTAGGTATGGCCCTGGTGTAGGAAGTGTATCTATCACTGTGGGGATGGGCCTTGAGATCCAATGATCATTTTCTGCCCAGTGAGGAAGAAATACTTCTCTGGGCTGCCTGCAGAAGGGTCTCCTTATGGTTGCTTTTGGATCAAGATCTAGAACTCTCAGCTCTTCCAGCACCATGTCTGTCTAAACATGGCCATTCTGCCCACTATGATAATGGACTGAAACTCTGAAACTATAAGCCGTCCTCAATTAAAAGTTTTCTTTTTAAGAGTTTCCATATTCAGGGGTGTCTCTTCACATAAAAGAAACCCTAACTAAGTCATATAAATTAGTTTTTCCTTCTATTAAACAAAAATATGGAAACTATTACTTATTTTTCAGTGTTAGCTTTTGCATTCTTTGCCATGGTTTATCCTGAAGAACCCAGAAATCCAGTTCCAAGAATAAGCCCACATTCTGCAGATAAAGAAATGATCAGATTATAAGGCTTGTTTCTGTCTTAGGGAATTGTCTTAACATTAAAAATAAAGAGATGAAACTAAAAGTCTGCATCAACAAACAAGACTCATCAACCCATGACACTGTTGCTGCAACATTTTCTCTGTCCAATCCCATTAGGGCAGTGACATGCCTGTGATTGGACAGGAATAGAGAGGTAGAACTAGAGTTGGAGGAGGACAAAGCAGGAGCAGGAGGAGAGAGGTCATCATAGAGGCAGACGATGAGGACGAGTCAGGCCCCACATAGTTATACAACCAAACAAAGGTTTTTACAAAATAGAGTAACTGGGTTAGAATATTGTCTTTATTATTTGGTTCTGAAACTATTATATTGGCATCTTGTAGTTGTGATCTTATTATTATATAAATCTGATTGGATACTAAGGCCTTAAGAGTCATGCTGCACTTACTGGGTCTTAGGTGCTATTTAGATGAGTGTTTGAGGGGATGCTTAAAGAGTTGCTTGTAAGTGAGATGTTTAGTAGCTGGGAGAGAATAACAAGAGTCTACTGGACATGGTGATGCTGCTCAATACTGGCTCAAGAACATGACCTGGTGGGAAAGTTTGTGGTGTGGATTCATTTTTTAAATATTCCCCCAACACACTGTCATACCACATTTCTGGACATGGATGCTCACTCATATTAAGAGAATATGTAGAGCGATGGAAAATGAATAAGTTACAGTTTTGTCTCACACTGAAGGAAGAAAAAGAATCATTGTAGTTTATAGAAGAAATGAAACATAAGGTGTAATATTTGTATATGTACGTTTAGTTGTTGGCACAATATCAGAACTAAGTTTCCAATGGCAGAACAAGAATCCTGATGAGAGAAAATATTATATAAAGAATAGTATTTCTAGTAGAAATTTTTACCCAAGAGGCCTTTTTATTATATTTGCAATTATTATACCAAAAATAAAAATAAGTAAAATAAAAAGCAAAAACCTAATGATGATAAAGGAGATGCGAACTAAAGACAATATTGTTCTTAACTTTAAAGTTTACCACATTCCTTTTTTTTAATTAGATATTTTCTTTATTTACATGTCATATGATTTCTCCTTTCCCAGATTCCCCTCCAAAAAACAAACAAACAAACAAACAAACAAAAACAACGAGAAGAAACCCCTGTTCCTTCCCCCCTCCACCTGCACACCACCCCACCCTCTCCTGCTTCCTGGCCCTGGCATTCCCCTACACTGGGGCACAGAACCTTCACAGGGCCAAGGGCCTTTCCTCCCATTGATGACCCACTTGGCCATCCTCTAATATATACATGCTGCCAGAGCCATCAGTCCTACCATATATTCTCCATGCTTGGTGGTTTAGTCCCCGGGAGCTCTGAGGGTACTAGTAAGTTCATATTGTTTCATCCTAAGGGGCTGCAGACCCTTCAGCTCCTTGGGTCCTTTCTCTAGTTCCTTCACTTGGGACCCTGTACTCAGTTCAATGGATGGCTGTGAGCCTCTACTTCTGTATTAGTTGGGTATAGTCAGAGCCTCTTAGGAGACAGCTATTTCAGGCTAGAGTGCCCTTCCTTCAGTCTCTGCTCCATAGTTAGTCTCTGCAATTCCTTCCATGGGATTTTGTTCCCCCTTTGAAGAAGGAATGAAGTGTCCACATTTTGGTCTTCCTTCATGTTGACTTCCTTGTTGTTTGTGGATTGTACTTTGAGTATTCCGAACTTCTGGGCTAATAACCACTTATCAGAGAGTGCATACCATGTGTGATCTTTTGTGATTGGGTTACCTCACTCAGGATGATATTCTCCAGATCCATCCTTTTCCCTAAGAATTTCATAAATTCATTGTTTTTATAGCTGAGTAGTACTCCATTGTGTAGATGTACCACAATTTCTATATCCATTCCTCTGTTGAGTGACATCTGGGTTGTTTCCAGTTTCTGGCTATTATAAATATGGCTGCTATGAACATGGTGGAGCATGTGCCCTTATTACAACATGTTGGAGCATCTTTTGGGTATATGCCCAGGATTGGTACTGCTGGGTCCTCTAGTAAAATTATGTCCAATTTCCAGAGGAACGGCCAAACTGATTTCCAGAGTGGTTTTACCAGCTTGCAATCCCACCAGCAAAGAAAGAGTGTTTCTTTCTCCACAACCTTTCCAGCATCTGCTGTCACCTGACTTTTTTATCCTAGCCATTATGACTGATATGAGGTGGAATCTCAGGGTTGTTTTGATTTGCATTTCCCTGATGACTAAGGATGTTGAACATTTCTTTAGGTGCTTCTCAGCCATTCGGTATTCATCAGTTGAGAATTCTTTGTTTAGCCCTATAGCCCATTTTTTAATAGGGTTATTTGGTTCTCTGGAGTCTAACTTCTTGACTTCTTTGTATATATTGGATATTAGCCCACTATCAGATGTAGGATTGATAAAGATCTTTTCCCAACTTGTTGGTTGCCATTTTGTCCTATTGACGGTGTCTTTTGCCTTACAGAAGCTTTGCAGCTTTATGAGGTTCCATTTGTCAATTCTTGATCTTAGAGCATAAGCTATTGGTGTTCTGTTCAGTAAATTTTCCCCTGTGCCTATGTGCTCAAGGCTCTTCCTGACTTTCTTTTCTATTAGTTTCAGTATATCTGATTTGATGTGGAGGTCCCTGATCCACTTGGACTTGAGTTTTGTACAAGGAGATAGGAATGGATTGATTTGCATTCTTCTACATGATAACCACCAGTTGAGCTGTGACCATTTGTTGAAAATGCTGCCTTTTTTCCACTTTATGGTTTTAGCTCACTTGTCAAATAACAAGTAATCATAGGTATGTGGGTTCATTTCAGGGTCTTCAATTCTGTTACATCGATCTACCTGCCTGTCACTATGCCAATACCATGCAGTTTTTATCACAATTGCTCTATAGTACAGCTTAAGTTCTGGGATGGTGATTCCACCAGATGTTCCTTTATTGTTAAGAATAATTTGGGGTACCCTGGGTTTTTTGTTATTCCAGATGAATTTTCAAATTACTCTTTCAAAGTCTGTGAAGAATTGAATTGGAATTTTGATGGGAATTGCATTGAATCTGTAGATTGCCTTTAGCAAGATGGCCATTTTTACTATATTAATCCTGCCAATCCATGAGCATGGGAGATCTTTCCATCTTCTGAGATCTTCAATTTCCTTTTTCAGACTTGAAGTTCTTGTCAAACAGATCTTTTACTTGCTTAGTTAGAGTTACACCAAGGTATTTTATATTATTTGTAACAATTGTGAAGGGTGTTTTTTTCTAATGTCTTTCTTAGCCTGTTTATACTTTGTGTATAGGAAGGCTTCTGATTTGCTTGAGTTAATTTTATATCCAGCTACTTTGCTGAAGTTGTTTATCAGGTTTAGGAGCTCTCTGGTAGAATTTTTGGGGTCACTTAAGTATACTATCATATCATCAGCAAATAGTGATAATTTGACTTCTTCCTTTCCAATTCTTTTCCCTTTGATCTCTATTTGTTGTATATTTCGGGAGAGAGTGGGCAGCCTGGTTTAGTCCCTAATTTTAGTGGGATTGCTTCAAGTTTCTCTCCATTTAGTTTGATGTTGGCTACTGGTTTTCTGTATATTGCTTTTACTATGTTTAAGTATGTGCCTTGAATTCCTGAGCTATCCCAGACTTTTATCATGAAGGGATGCTAGATTTTGTCAAATGCTTTCTCAGCATCTAATGAGATGATCATATGTTGTTTTTTTTTTTGAGTTTGTTTATGTAGTGAATTACATTGATGGATTCCTGTATATTGAACCATCCCTGCATCCCTGTGATGAAGCCTACTTGATCATGGTAGATGATCGTTTTGATGTGTTTTTTGATTCAGTTTACAAGAATTTTATTTCATCAATATTCATAAAGGAAATTGGTCTGAAATGTTCTTTCTTTGTTAGGTCTTTCTGTGGTTTAGGTATAAGAGTAATTGTGGCTTAGTAGAACAAATTGGATAGAGTACCTTCTGTTTCAATTTTGTGGAATAGTTTGAGGAGTAATAGTATTAGGTCTTCTTTGAAGGTTTGATAAAACTCTGCACTAAACCCATCTGGTCCTGGGCTTTTTTTGGTTGGGAGACTATTAATGACTGTTTCTATTTCACTAGCCAATATGGGACTGTTTAGATCGTTGATCTGGTCTTGATTTAACTTTGGTACCTGGTATCTAGAAAATTGTCCATTTAATTCAGGTTTTCTAGTTTTGTTGAGTATAGGCTTTTGTAGTAGGATCTCATGATTGTTTGGATTTCCTCAGTGACTGTTGTTATGTCTCCCTTTTCATTTCTGATCTTGTTAATTAGAATAATGTCTCTGTGGCCTCTAGTTATTCTGGCTAATGTTTTATCTATTTTGTTGATTTTCTCAAAGAACCAGCTCCTGGTTTGATTGATTCTTTGTATAGTTCTTTTTATTTCTATTTGGTTGATTTCAGCCCTGAGCTTGATTATTTCCTGCCTTTGACTCCTCTTGGGTGAATTGTTTCTTTTTGTTCTAGAGCTTTCAGACATGCTGTCAAATTCCTGGTGTATGCTCTTTCCAGTTTCTTTTTGAGGCACCTAAAGCTATTAGATTTCCTCTTAGGACTGCTTTCTTTGTGTCCCATAAGTTTGGGTATGTTGTGGCTTCATTATCATTAAACTCAAGACAGTCTTTAATATCTTTATTTCTTCCTTGACCAAGTTATCCTTGAGTAAAATATTAAGCTTCCACGTGTATGTAGGCATTCTATTGTTTATGTTGTTATTAAGGAGCAGCTCTAATCCATAGTGATCTGATAGGATACAAGGAATTATTTCAATTTTCTTGTATCTGTTGAGGCCTTATTTGTAACCAATTATATGGTCAGTTTTGGAGAAGGTACCATGAGGTGCTGAGAAAAAGGTATATCCTTTTGTTTTAGGATAAATCATTCTATAGATATCTGTTAAATCCATCTGTTTTGTAACTTCTGTTAGTTTCACTGTGTCTTTGTTTAGTTTCTTTTTCCTTGATCTGTCCATTGCAGAGAGAGGGGTATTGAATCTCCCACTATTATTGTGTGCAGTTCAATGTGTGCTTTGAGCTTTAGTAAAGTTTCTTTTATGAATGTATATGCCCTTTGATTTGGAGCACAGAGGTTCAAAATTGAGAGTTCATCTTGGTAGATCATACATTTGATGACTATGAAGTGTCCCTCCTTATCTTTTTTGATCACTTTAGGGTGAAAGTCAATTTTATTCAATATTAGAATGGCTACTCCAGCTTTTTCTTGGGACCATTGGCTTGGAAGATTGTTTTTCAGCCTTTTATTCTGAGGTAGTGTCTGTCTTTGTCACTGAGGTGGGTTTCCTGTAAGCAACAAAATGTTGGGTCCTGTTTACATACCCAGTCTGATATTCTATGTCTTTTTATTGGGGAATTGAGTCCATTGATATTAATAGATATTGAGGAAAAGTAATTGTTCCTTCCTGTTATTTTTGTTGTTAGAGTCTGAATTCTGTTCTTGTGGCTATCATCTTTTAGTTTTGTTGGAAGATTACATTTTTGCTTTTTCAGAGATATAGTTCTCCTCCTTGTGTTGGAGTTTTCCATTTATTATTCTTTGAAGGGTTGGATTTGTGGAAATACATTGTGTGAATTTGGTTTTGTCATGGAATACTTTGGTTTCTCCATCTATGGTAATTGAGAGTTTTTCTGGGTATAGTAGTCTGGGCTGGCATTTCTGTTCTCTTAGGGTCAGTATGACATCTGCCCAGAATCTTCTAACTTTCATAGTCTCTGGTGAAATGTCTGGTGTAATTCTGATAGGCCTGCCTTTATATGTTACTTGACCTTTTTCCCTTACTGCTTTTAATATTCTTTCTTTGTTTTGTGTATTTGCTGTTTTGACTATTATGTGGCAGGAGGAATTTCTTTTCTGGTCAGGTCTATTTGGAGTTCTATAGGCTTCTTATATGTTCATGGGTATCTCTTTCATTAGGTTAGGGAAGTTTTCTTCTATAATTTTGTTGAAGATATTTACTGGCCCTTTAAGTTGGAGGTCTTCACACTCCTTTATTCCTATTTTCCTTAAGTTTGATCTTCTCATTGTGTCCTGTATTTCCTGGATATTTTAGGTCAGGAACTTTTTGCATTTTGCATTTCTTTGACTGTTGTGTCAATGTTGTCTATGGTATCTTTTGTGCCTGAGATTCTCTCTCTATCTCTTATATTCTTCTGATGATGCTTCCATTTATGTTTCCTGATTTCTTTCCTAAGTGTTCTAACTCGAGAGTTGTCTCTCTTTGTGATTTCTTAATTGTTTCTACATCCATTTTTAGGTCTTGGATGGTTTTGCTCAATTCCTTCACCTGTTTGTTTGTGCTTTCCTGTAATTCCTTAAGGGATTTTTTTGTTTCCTCTTTAAGGGCTTGTACCTCTTTATCTGTATTCTCCTGTATTTCTTTAAGGGAGTTATTTATATTCTTCTTAAATTTCTCTAGCACCATCATGAGATATGATTTTAGATCCAAATCTTGTTTTTCCTGCATTTTGGGATATCCAGGACTTGCTGTGGTGGGAGTACTAGGTTCTGATGAAGCCAAGCCATTTTGGTTTCTGTTGGTAAGATTCTTGTGTTTGCCTTTCGACATCTGTTGATCTCTGGTGTTAGATGTTCTTGCTGTCTCTGACTAGAGTTTGCTCCTACTGTGTGTCTGTAAGCCTGTGTCAGCACTTCTGGAAGATCAGCTCTCCTCTGGTAAAACCCGAGTCTCTGGGCTAGAGCCATGAAGACAGGCTCTCTGCTTTCAGGGAAGGGGCAGAGAAGACTGCAGATGCACCACCATCACTACTGGAAGGAAGTTTATCCTCTGGTTAGCTGGAAAGTTCTATGTGTATTTAGTCTGTAGTCCAACTCCCAACAATGGTCCACAGCAGCTGTGAATGGAAGTCCAAGGGTCTAGCAGTTGCTCAGTCCCACAAGGCAAGCAAGTGAAGCAGAGCCACCACATTTCTTCTTTATCAAGAAGTCTTGATTTTTTTTTTTATTTTATGCATTTGGGTATCTTACCTGCATGTATGCTGGTATAACACATGTGTTCTGTGTCTGCAGAGGCCAGAAGAAATTGAAGTTATAGACTGTTGTGAGCTGCTTTGTGGGTCCTGAGAATTAAACCAGGTCTTTTGAAAGAGCAGGCAACACTCTTAACCGGTAGCTCTCAAGCCTTCCCAAGACATTTGTAATCCTGATTTGTTTGCTTGTTTGATTTTTTTTTAGGGTATCAAGGGCTCACTCTGCATGCCACAATGGCCTTAAACTTCTAGCAATCCTCCATGGATTTAGAGGCATGAGCCACAGCGCCTGGTACCTCTACCTAACACATTTGCAGTTATGTTGCTTCTGTTTAGCTCTTCAATTCTTCAAACAGTAGCTATAAAATTGGGTGTTATCTGTGCTTCTGTCCCTTTGTGATAGAGGTAAATGTTATAAATGACATTAATAGATTGACAAAATTATTCCATAGGAATAGAAATTGAATTCTATTGAATGTGTATTCTCCTATTATTACCATTTAATTGAATTGATACTCTCAGTAAATGAGGTCTTTTAATGTAGGAATTCATTGCATTTTTTTAAATCATAAGTGGCCATTTTCCACAGCAAAGTGGAGCATAAATGAAAGAGACAAGGCTAAGATCTTCACCTGCTGCTAGTCAAATACTGCAAATGGATGTAAGTTAACTCAGTGATTTCAGAACACCACCAAGGATGCCAATTTAACATCATCCTGCAATATAGTACATTCTAGGCACTTATGTAAGTATGTGGTTAAGTCCCTTTGGCAAATAATCTCAATTTTTTTTTATAGCTTTTTATTTTCTACTATCAGTCTGTTAGCTGTTGTTATTCATTGTTTCCAATGTGTGTTACACTATAACCTATCATTTTCACATTTAGCTTTCATATCTTCTAGTTCTGTAAAAATAGCTAAGATAGTTAAATTAATATTATTTCTTATCTGAGTGCTCTCCCGTGTGTGTGTGTGTGTGTGTGTGTGTGTGTGTGTGTGTGTGTGAGAGAGAGAGAGAGAGAGGGGGGTGCTTAAAAGGATTTGAACAGCATATAAGGCTTCAATTAAGAAACATTTAATTTGAAAAATAAAGCACTAAACACTTGACTCATAATAATGACAAAGCACTTCTTATAACACAAAGATTTAAAATTTTCTTATTAAGTAAAAGAATCAAATGTAGGCTTTTAAAAAGAAATTATATGATCTTATTTATTCATTATTATGCTAGTCTGCAAGTATGATTTACTGTAAGCTAAGAGTCAAAATTAAGTGTATATTAACTAAAATTCTAGTGGTTCATCTTAATTAAACACTTTAATCTGTCATCTTAACAGATGCTTTCATTAGCACATTAGCACCATATTTTAATGAATTTATATATTTTTTTATAATTATAAAATTATATTCATAACATCACAAAATATAAATTATGCAATACATATAGTTATATATTATATTAATATTTTGTTCATAAAATGATTTTTTCAAAATGAAATAGTTTTTTTCAAAACTATTTTTGAAAGAAAGGGAGAAAAAGAGGAGGAAGAGAGAGAAAGTAAAAGACAAAGAGAGCAAGACTCAGAGTAAGGTAGAAGTGTCTAAATTTTGAAAATAATGTACAAAATAAATTTGTAAAATTCTGTCTTGCTATAGATCATAATAAATTATAGTTGATAAACAAAGAAAAATAATCAAATATGAGGTGAAACTTCTCAGATATGGTGAATGCATCAAATAAGTATTTAATATGTGTTTTAGATGGAAGAGTAAACAGAATTAGATTTTATACATTGATAATCCTAATAAAATAAAATGAAACAGTTGGACACATTTGAAGACTGGTGAAGAGAAATGCATGAGTGTAGGATTAATGACGAGCTCATGAATGACTTAGCAACTGAAAAGCAGAAGTGGGCATAGTGTTTGCCCAGAGAGGATCTTTCAAAATAATTTAAAGTAAATGCAGAAAATTGGTTATGTGGACATAATATCCCATGAATATAGGGTTATATACATATAAAATGTAAAAATAACCTCTATTTACCAGGTGTAATTATTGTCACAGAAGCTTACTGCTGAAAAAATCACCCTTTTGTAACTCTTTCTGAACTCTACCTGGCTAGTTCAACTCAGCTGTTCTAGCTCAAACTTCTCTCCAAGCTGACTAATTTATTCTGGCTTCTCTCAGCTTATGACTGAATTGCCCTGCTTTGCCTCAAACTAACTCTGGCAATCTGTTATAATCTCTGACTCCTTCTCATTATCTGGTTCATTTTGTTTTGATCTACAATTTGTCTTTGTAAAACCGTTCTGATAAAACTCTCTCTCTCTCCCTCTCCCTCTCCCTCCCTACCTCCCTTTCTCCCTCCCTCTCTCTCCCTCCCCCCTCCCTCCCTCCCTTCCTCCCTCTCCCTCTCTCTCTCTCTCTCTCTTTCTCTCTCTCTCTCTCTCTCTGTTGCTCTCTTAAGTAGTAAGTAGTTTCTCTCTCCTGTGCTGCTCTCTTGAGAGGTATGCTATATCTGACTCAGTCTGTCAAATCTTTCTCTGATTTGTCACTTTGTCCCACAATAGGAAAATACTTTCAAACATGTGTGATTTCTTCTAGAATCCAAATTTACCTTCATTGTTTGAGATTAAAGGTGTGTACTAAGGTATTGTCTGTATTCTAGCCAGATTACACAGACATAGAATGTCTTTGGGTATGATCTTTTCACAGAGTAGCCATATTGCTGGTTTAAAATTCCTATACATAAAGGCCCTTCACAGAATAGGAGGGTTTTAGTTAACTATGTACTGTAGAAATTACATGAAAATATAAACTGCATAGCATCTAAGCAAAACAAAAAACTAAAACAGGATGAACCTCAACTTTAATTACAATCATGTTGTCATAATACACAAACAGTAATTAAGTTACCATATTAGAAGATGTTTAGAGAGTGAAAACATGATGTGAGAAAAATCAAGTATCAAATCCTCAAGCCCTAAAATTAAGCAACATGGAGATTATGGAACATTACCAATGCAAAAGGTAATTAAATATCTTCTAATAATTTTCTAATAAAGGGTCTGAGGAAGTTCAAGCAGTAAATTCAAATGACACCTGAAAGACTATATTCACCAATGTTTAAATAACTATAAACTAATAAACATGATACTGAAATTTGATAACAAAAGAACAAAAAATCTATTTAAAGGCATAAAAATAAACTAAAGGCACAAAATATAAAAATCCTAAAATGTTTGTCATATACAGAACATCAGGATGAGGCTGATAAAGGTTCATTTCCATGATTCTGGACGTTTTCAGATAGAATGCCTCAGATAGAATTTAAAGTTTTTTTCTCAGTAGGAATCATAAATGGAAAAAAAAACCATATCCACCCAGTTTTGAGGGATACATTAGTCTTTAAACTTCCTACTGTGTGGAAATTTTCAGGGTAAAGTCTTCAAATACAAAAACATTCTATTCTATAAGAGCCTGATATACCTCTCTCCTGTGAGGCTCTGCCAGTGCCTGATAAATGCAGAGGTGGATGCTCTCTCAGTCAATCATTGGACTAAGCACAGGGTCCCCAATGGAGGAGCTAGAGAAAGGACCCAAGGAACTGAAGGGGTTTGCAGCTTCATAGGAGGAGCAACAATATGAATGCACCAACAATATGAACTAACCAGTACCCCTAGAGCTCCCAGGTAGTAAACCACCAACCAAAGAGTACACATGGAGAGACCCAAGGATCCAGCTGCATATGTAGGAGAGGAAGCCTTGTGGGACATCAGTGAAAGGAGATGCTCTTGCTCCTGTGAAGGCTAGATGCCCCAGCGCAGGGGAATTCCAGGACAGGGAAGCAGGAGTGGGTAGGTTGGTGAGCAAGTGTTGGGGGATGATGGGATAGGAGGTTTTCAGAGGTGAAAACAGGAAAAAGGATAACATTTCAAATGTAAATAAAGAAAACATCTAATAAAAAAAGAAAGAAAAAAAGAAAAGAAAATCACTCATAGGACTAGTCCTAGAATCCAAAAGAAATCAAGAGCATTCAGTTGTAATTGCTTGGTTAGATTTAAGCATTAACTTGGAACAGCTATTTTTACCTAGCCTTTCCTTTTTAATAGAAGAAAGTGGACTAGTAGTATTTTTTATATTCTTGCATATTGATTAGAGTTGAAGGGAACTTGCTTCTAATTTCAAGAGATAAAATTCAATTATTAATTTATTCTAGGTAGTGGTTCTCAACCTGTTGGTAACTACCACTTGAAAAGATAATTTTCCAATGGTCTTAGGAACTGAGACAGTGCTCAGTAGCAAAATTAGAGTAGCAACAAAAATAATTTTGTGTTTGGAGGGCATCAAAACATGAGGATATACATATATATATATATGTGTGTGTGTGTGTGTGTGTGTGTGTGTGTGTGTGTGTGTGTATACATATATGTAAATATATATACATATATATTTTTTCCAACATTTGGAAGGTTGCAAATCACTTTCTAGGGTCTTTCTTTAATAGATCATGCCCTGAATCCTCATCTGAAAAGGAAAGTGGTTTGATGGTTATAGAACATTAGGACTGAATGTATTTACAATGTAGGAGGATTATAAAAAATATTACAGAGTTTTTATTGCCGATACAGACTATGCATATCCTATCAAATATATTATGTAATCCTCTTTCCTTGAGTATTGGCCAAATAAGTGATAGGCTGTGGAAACTAATACACTGGAGAGAAGCATCAGGCTGACACATTTGATATCTGAAATCAGTCCTTCATAAAATGAGAGATTATTTTAATGCATTTGAATGAACCAAGACAAAGTCTTTTTAACAGGACACAGGAACACATTTCTTCCCTGTGGTATAATATTAAAGTTTTATAGCTTCTTCTAAAACTGTTTTCCAACAGACAGAATATCTTGGATGCACATAGCTTGAAAACTAAACTCAGAGAACACAGTTCAACTTTTAGCATAGTTCATGCATTTGGCTTTATAGGTGTGGCCTCTCCTACTGAGTTATGAGTCTAGTTGACATCTTGATTAAGATTATATGACACTGAACCAAACATTCTATATAAATGTTATCAGTTGATCCAGGGAAGTTGAAACATGACTGATAAGTGGGTTTGACCAACCAGGTTCTGTACCTTGCTGTCCTGAAGTACAGATTGTACAAACTGTAGCTTCTTCTCTCTTTTCATTTTTTTGTCTCATTTCCACGGGAATCTTTATTTTAAATTTTTTCTTTTTTAATGTTTATATAACTTAAGTGTTTTTGTTGAGGTTGTTTAAATAATTTTTAATTAAATTTTCAAATAAAAGTATAATGACATCATTTTTCCTCTTCCCGTTCTACCCTCCAACATCACCAATGCTAATCCTCACTCCCTCGCGAATTGATGACCTCTTAGCCTTGGTAATTGCCAATATATAAGTGCATATATATTCACATATATATATTAATATATATTCATATGAATGTGTAAACACATCAAAACCTGAGGAATCTGCTTAGTGTGGATTGGGTATCATTTTAAATTTTTATGATGCCATACTGATTTGAAATTTTTCCATGTTCATCCACATTCACAATATTTCACATTGAGCATTTTGGCCACATAAATTTGGTAATCTATGTTATCCACTAATCAATTCCCACACTGCTAGAAGGATGTGACTTACATGGCTTTCCAAATGATTCGGTCTCCTATTTCTTTTCTGTTCTCACCACAGCTGTGCCCTTTGCTCAGACCCTGTGTGTATAGGCAGTGTTTTGATGTCTAGTCTTCCTTGACCTATAATGAATTCTCCATTTTTGTACTGAGGGTTCTCGTCTCTGTAAAACGCAGGCCTTGTTCTAAAAGGTAGTTTTACTGGTATATAAAAAAAATCAGCTCCTCTGTATTTTGTCTAAAAGATTATTACAAATTTACTATCTTTTATCTAGATAATATCAAAAATTATTAAGTAAGGTAAGATTTAAGATTCATAAAACAACACCCACAACTGACTACAGTGTATATGTTTATTAAACTGGACAACAAGAAAGTGGTTTTGACATTCTATTAGGAGTTTTGAACAAATGGAATGGCCATTTTGTATAAGGACAAATGATCAGTCAAAGGGGATTATGTTTGGATTGCATGAAAAGATATTAATAATAAGTTTGCACTACTAATGGAATCCTGTTGAGAAATAGAGTACCAACCAGACACTTGCTTTTAAGTATGTAACTAAAACAAGCACAGATAGCTCCCAGCTGTGTATTATTATATGAAGACCACACAGAAACATTCCAGAGAGAGTAATTTTTGTTTTGCCTTGTTTTATGCTTCCATGGCTGGATATTGGAATTCTAAAGGATGAATTAGCAATGCAAAACTTTGACTAGTAGAATATTAACAGTTGGAAAAAAACACGTATTTTCAATTACAGCAAAATTTAGCCACAGTATTTACCAAAATTCATAATCTCATCATTCAAATACATTGAATTTACACACTACAATGAAACTGTCAAAACATTTGGCAATTTTTTATAATTTGATTGAAATACATTGTATTAGCATTCACAATTGTTTCTTTAGTCTGCTATGTAAACTCTTATAGGATTTAATTTTATTCTTAAATTAATAATTAATCTAAAGGAGAATGCTGAAAATTCATTTTTCATATTGAAACATTAACTAATTGTTGCAGAAAAATAACATTTTAATATAAATCTCACTGTGATTTAAGTGAGAAGCACTTTAAAATACAATTTTCTATTCTTTAAAGTACTCAAGCAAAGAAACAAAGTTTGCAGTATGGCTTCTGTCAACAAATTTCAAAACTCTTATCTATTAGGTGTTTTCATTCTATTTGAAAAGTTTCCAAAATTCAAAGGAGTTTCTGGTCAGATTTTCAGGAAATGGTCAGATGACATAAAATCCTCTTCTAAAAGTCAACTACAAATGCACAGATGAGCATGATCTAGGTTCCTGCCTTGAGCTTCAAACTGACTTTGGGTGCTGTGCTGTTCAATTTTCTCCGCCTTTGAGGGCCTGATCTTTTAAGTACTACCCGATTTCTGTTCTTCCTATATTGGAAAGCACAAAGGCCCAGCCAGCATTTTCTCAGCGCATTTCTCTAGAAATTAGAATCCTACGTGGCTGACTCCACGCTCAGGGCTTGCATTACCCGTTGTCGTTTTCACCTTGCTTTGGTATCCTGCCTCTGACTATATTCTTCATTTACTGGCTCTATTTTCTTGCTCCAAATACATGCTTTTACGGGAACTCTTAGCAGCACATCTAGACTTCCTGTCTTTGTTTTTGTTTTTTCTTTTTTGGTTTTTTTGTAGCACATGTAAATCTGAGAAGGATGCTCTCTTTCTTCCACATGGAACCCATCTTCAACTTCCTGTAACTTATCCCTCACAATGTAGGAGAATGTAGAGCTTTTTTATCAGCAAAGGATAAAGCACATTTCTTCTACAATTTCAGATACAAAAGCAAGTCCGATATCCCACATGTCACATTGATATTCAAATTGCAGAATAACTACACACACACACACACACACACACACAGACACACACACACACACACACACAGAGAGAGAGAGAGAGAGAGAGAGAGAGAGAGAGAGAGAACTGATTTCTTGCTATTTTTAAAAGCAATTCAATGAAATAAGTATTAAAGCACAGTAAATGAAACTATGTAGGCTACCAAAAATCTTTCAGAGACTTAGAAAAATACAATCACAGGAAGATAATGTTTAGAATATTTTTTTCTGTACTATTATGCTTCTGTGAGTTTTAGTTTGAGTTAGGATTTTAGGGTTTAATAATGTGATAAGTCATGTTATAATCTTGACAAATATCTTTACTTAGCTGACTCTTTCTAATTTTTCAAATTTAGTTTAATGTACAATATATTCATAATATATCCCAGATAAGAAAAAGTCATTTGGAGCAGTGATCAACTTTTCAAATGATGAAGGTTTTCAAAAATCAGAAAGCTCTGGGAGATTCTCTATTGGATGTTTTACCAATGAGTCTTACAAAATTTACAAGGTGTGCTTTATTCTCTATATCAGCTTAGTTGTCAGGGATGATATATGTAGTAATCAGTAGACTAGTAGACGAAACATTGATGAGCTGACAGGTGTTAGATATGTGCTGTCTTTTTAAAGATACTGCATTGCATGTGATTAAATTCCTATCTCTGCTTTCACAGGATATATATGCCTGTAAGCACAGAGATGGGAAATAAAATTGCTCTAATGAGGACCTAAAGTCTGTGTACCCTGAGGGTGTCATTGCAGAGATAGAGCGGGATTTGTTTAAAAATATTTCAGAGAATTCTGAGCCTATGATCAGCTCTGCTCTGGTTTGGAAGCTCGGTGCTGTGGTATATAAATGGAAACATAGTTAATATTAGTTGTATAGTTTTAATAGACATTCACAAGTGTACTATTCACTGCAAGAACTGTCTTTAAATGCTACAGGTCACTGTTAGTATGAAAAGTAACTCCAAAGCATTATGCAATAATGCCCTCGCTTGATGCCTCAGCTTGTTCTCTCCCTAGGAGAGAGCCTGTCTCTTATACAGGTTCCAGAATAAAACATGTTCTGCCTGTTATCAATGGTGAATGATGTCAATGTGCGGTCATCTAATTTATTGAGAACTTCACTCTCAAATCGGAACACCATTTTTTTTTTTTTTTGCTAAAGCTTCATGTACTATATTTACAAGATTATGATTCTATACTGATTACTGTTTCCTTCATTTAAGCTATCACCAGTTTAGAGATAAGTTCTCTAAGGGCCATGTCCTGGGCTCTGTTCGAATGTAGACACTTATCTCATAGTAATAAATCCCTCCAATCACTCCGCTTGGAGATAGTCATATTTAATTTTTAGCGTATGCTTTACATCATGCTCCAAGTGCCAGTAAAATTTTCTCAGAAAATTATAATTAACAAGAAATGTGATCATTTTGGTACAGTACTAGTCTGTAATAGCTTCTTCCTTTCATTAACTATATGCCTAAGTAGTAGCATTCATTCATTCATACTAGTTCACTTGGTTAATAATACAAATTCTTCCATATATTCTAACGATTTGGTTAATTTAAATTACATGTAATTATGTATTATATGCAAGAATTATAAATACTACCTTTCTACGTGAATATTTTCTAGTAATTGTAGAACAGAGTGTTCTGGCACGTGCCTGGAATCTCATCAGTGAGAAGGATGAATCAGAAGTGTGTCTGAAAGCTTAAGCTCAGCCTAAGCTCCAGGATAACCTGAGCTGTAGAACGTGTTTTACTTCTCAACAAACAGACAAACACAGAAACAATTATATAATGGAGTTACAAGTTCCTGGATTTTGTTTTCATATTTAATTTATAGTACTATAGTTGTTTGGGCAAAGGGTCCTTAAGTTATAAAATGTCTTATAAATAAGACAATGGCAGTTTATTACTGTGAAGGATCACTAAACACTAAAATATATGTGGTGATATTGATGTACATTGAATTTTAATTAAATTATTTTAATATCCATCCAGTGCTTTGAGCTGAATACATATTTTGAATTTTACATTATTACATATTTTAGTAAGTGACTTCCCATAAAAGCTTTGAAAAAACAAACTCACATATTTTTTATAATTATATTTAAAATATTTGATAATATTGAAAATTATTAATCAAATTTAGAACTTATACAAGATTTGCATTAAATGTTAATCTCTTGCTTCTATGACAAGTATGTTTTCCTGCTCATTTTATAAAATATAAAATATCTCATTTTTTTCACTATTTTTTAATATATTTTAGGGTACATTGTCTCCTTTTTAAATATTACCTTGGTAGTAGTATGAAATCAACCATATTAATTCATTATGTTTGTAATACAACTTTTAAATCTATATCATCTGTTTATTTTAAATTAGTTGTAATTGTATATTATATACAAGAATTATAAATAACACTTGCTATAGATGATTACCTGAGGTAAATTTAGAGCTGAGTATGCTGACACACACAGCTACATCACTCCTCCTTTCTTACATTCCCCCTGAGGCCTCTCATATACCCACCTCACTCTTTTTCAAGTTCAGGGTCTCATTTTCACTAACTGTTCAGATATCTCTTTCTATATCTATCTACATCATATATAGCTAGATCTTGATCTACATCTATATCTAATCATCTCCATCTTTGTATGTATATGTTTGTGTACATGTGGATGTGTATCTGTACATATGCATATTTATAATACATATGTACAACTCCTTCAGCCTGTCTAATGTGACAGGTGTGAATATTTTCAGGGATGACCATTTGTTACTGGTGGGATCTTTCCTGGGAAGACTATTTCTGTCCTGCTCCCAGCATTCTTTAATTGCCTATAATGTTTATATGCAGAGTGGAAGCCGAATGAGCTTCACTCACCCACTTAGCATATATACACTTCCTGACCTTGCTCAGTTTAAGTTTGTACATCCACGCTGATGAAACTGTATGATTGTCGCTTCTGACATTACTACAAGGACACAATGTCAGAACGAACTGTATATTTCTTTGTTTTTCTGTTTTTGTTTTTGTTTTGTGTTGTGTTGTTTTGTTTTATCTGTCTCCTCTTCTGCACTGATCTCAGAACCTTTGATATGGTGTTTTTGGATGTATCCTTTGTGCCTGGGCTCTACAACTCAACAATTCTATCAGTTTTGGGTTTCAATAATGACCTCCATCTGCTGTGAAGAGAACTTTCCTTAATGAGGAATGAGGATCAAAATTATCTATGAGTCTATGGACAAATGCTTACAATTTAGTTAAAATATTTTCTGGTTTTATAAAGTGGTAGTTGTAGGTTCTTATTCAAAATCCATGTCTTTTAGAACACTACGTAGTTGAGAAGAAAGTTTCCAGTACCAGACATGCTTTGCTCTCATTGAGCAGGTCTTTAGTCCAATTAGAAAGCTGTTTGTCACTACTGAGGTGCCAATGCTGGACACCTTGGGTTATCATGCGATGTTGGTCATTGTGGTGGTTCGCAGGCATTAGAGCTGGGCAAGAATGTTGGTTGCCTCTTTTTTCGTTGGGAGCTTTCATGCCACTGGTAAAGCAAATGCAGAAGACATTCAGTTTCAGTTCAGATCATGAGTTTCTGGGCCCCAAGTCTGACATGCATGGTGTCTTTACCTACTCATTTTGGAATGCAATGTAAGTCCAGTTCATAGTGTGAATCACCATTAGAATGCAAGAGATAGTCAGAAAATAATGTGAATGCAGTAGATCCAATGCAATTATATTTAAAAAATAAAATCAGTAATGGAAATATGGTCACTTTTCAAATATAAAAGAAGAGGGAAAAGTGCATGCTGAATGGAAGCTCAGGTTTGTGGATCAAGATTCTGTGGCTCCAGAAGCTAATGTTTCCAGAAGAGACTTCAACTTTTACATGATTTTGGAATGAGGGCATGAGAGCATGGGAATTACATCTCTCTACACGAGAGTAAAAATGGGGACCAAGAGGGGAAGAGACATAATGGAGGGTGACGGTGACGGCAGGTTGATCATGGCCACAATACCTTGTACACTCATTTGAAATTGACAAAAATATATTGCAAAGAGAAGTCTTAAAATCTTGTGTGATGCTCAGTGAAAAGGGAAAATAAAACTCAGTACTGGGGGAAAAGTAACAGTTTTTTGTTTTGTCCAACCTAAATGCTTAGGTATGTGGAAGAATCCTGAATAAGAGAAAAATCCCAGAAATACCTTTGTGTCTTAACACAGTGGAAAACCCTGTTCTTGCTGTCAGTGGGCAAAGGAACTCTGAAGTCAATCAGATTAAGAGAGGGTAGCCTGAATAAAACCAAATTATCATTAAAGATCCTGTGTCCTAAAGGTAAATGGCCTGCCCACAGCAAACAGAGGGAGTTATTTTTCCCAGGTGAGAGAAGTGTCAGAATGAGATACTGACCACTTGCCTTTTGCTGGTATACAGAAAAACAGGCAAAACCAGGAGAAAACAGGAAAACAAAATTTACTCTACCATTTCTTTAATCTAGTTACATGGGTTTATTGATGTACATTCAGCTGCAGATTAACTATACATACAGTCAATCCAAACACTTATTGAAATGCATTATGTTTGGTAAAGATAAAGACATCAAAGCTAGCAGTGAGGTATGCAAATATTTCAGAGTTTATTAGAATGTGTAGAAAATTAAAAGGATTACCTCTTTTAATGATATGATACGTTCTGTGTTTATTACTTATATTTTCATAACCATAACTGAACTCTTCAACATACTATGACTTTATGTTTTGCTGCATAAAAATACACCGGCACAGTTAAGTGTAGAGATGCGTGGTAAGCGTGGTAAGCGGGAGGGAGGGAGGGAGTCTGGCAGGGGCTTAACAAGCACTCTGATTACACTCACTGAAGCTCTTTTAGCAGGGAGGCTTTCCTCACTCACAGCATGAGATTTTTGTTCAAGTGGAGTTGCTACAGCTCAGACTTCACAACTGTGTGGGTGGAGAGAGACTTAAATCACCTCAGCAGGGAGCCATGTTATACGGCCTCCCACTGTGCCTCCTATTCGCCATACTCTCCCACACTTGTTGAGAGATAGAGTTTCTAGGGCATCTTTGGTGGTACAACACAGGACAACCTAGAGAATGCTTCAATGCTTCATTCTTAGAAGGTAGTGAGCCTCACTCACATACGATAATTTTAGAATTTAGGAAAGTATTATGAAGCAAATATAACAACAAAAGAAATTAACAAAGGTCTGCTGTTTTATAACTGAAAAGAATAATTTAACTATTTTAATTCCTAGATTTGTATTTTATTTAATTTCTTCTTTAAATTTTTAAGAAGGCCATAAATGAATAGTAAAATAACCTATGTCAACTTACTTTGGTAACTAGCCTTCCAGGTAGCCAGCCTGCTGGTTATGCATGCAGCATTATGTGTGGAGCAAACATGCGTGCTGTATTAAATAGCACTCTTCTCTACAGAATGCAACTAAAACTCTGGGTACTTTGTAGTTGAATATCTTCCCTTTCTTTAAATGTGATAGCTGTTTATTCTTCCCCAAGTTAATTTTAACATTTTAATGGTTTTGAGAATTTCATGTGTAATATATTTATATCATTTTTCCTCCCCTACTCCTTCTACCTTCTCTCATGGCCCTCCCACTCTTTTCTCAAACTCATGTTCTCTTATTCTTTAAATGTGTGTGTGTGTGTGTGTGTGTGTGTGTGTGTGAGAGACATCATTTGATATACACAAATAGCTTTCTAAGTTCTTAAGTGTTGTTCATATGAATATGTGGATTTTGGGGTAGCCCCAGAACTGGATAGCCTGTTAGATGTCTCATTTCATTAGAAGGATGATTCTTCGTCTCTTGTCAGTAATTAAATACCTATTTCTATTATGTGGGACTTTAGGAAGATATATGGAGATAGATATTTGTATACCGCATCCTAAGGATTTGTGTTGAGATGCACTAAAGCTGCAGTTACAATCTATCTCCTTGGAGTGACTCTATGTATGAGAAAATATGTTTGGTCATATTTTTTGCTGACTTCTACCACAAAACGTAATTTCTTCTAAAAGACAGAAATATAGGGAAATGTTAAATTAAAAGTGTATTCTTAAATAAAATAGATACTGCTTCCAAATTAAAAGCAAGCTTAGCATGTCTTGAACTAGTATCTAAGAGAGAAGATAGCCATATAAAGGAATGAATATAGTGACGTTGCAAGCCTCTGTAAGTTCTATAGTGGAGCTTTGCAACCTTTCCCTATTGTTGGAATGTCAACTGATAGCTATTTCTCAGGGCTTGGATAGGCCTATCGTTGAAATTTCATGAGTGCAGCTTTCCTGTCATAGGAAGAGACACTATTTTGCCATAGAACTCTTGGTCTCTTGGATCCTATAACTTTTCTTCTGCCTCTACTTGCTATATTCCCTAAGCCTTAGGTGTAGGATATATATGGAAAATGTTCTGAGCCTTTCCTCCTAAATGGGGTATTGTTCTCTGAATTTTGACCATGGATTTCGGTAATGGCTTCTTGCATACAAAATGTTTCTTTAATAAGGAGTGAGACCTACCCTTATCTGTAGGTACAAGATACATATTTAGAATACATTTAAAATTCATTCTGGTTTGGGAGAGGAGCAGTAGTATAGCCTCATCTAGGGTTCACGGCTTCAAAAGCCATGGGCTGTTGCCTTGCTCTACAGTACCAGCCAGGAGTCTCCTTGTATTGAACAGGCTTTAGGGTTAGTTATAAGGGAGTTTGTTTTCCCAATGATGTAAGCTTCCCTGTTATTCCTTTTGAGGAATCTTGCCATCTCCAAAAGTCCCATAAAGACTTATTTCCTTAGGTTTATCAACTATAAAATAGGAATATTACTAATAGATGTTAATGTCTTAAAAGCATCAATAATTTATTCTGCTATATCAATGTTAAGTTCAAATACATAATAAGAACTGAGTACTGGAGATTTTCATATTTAATATATCTATTTCACTACTTAAAACATTATTCCCCTTATGCCTTCTAAATTCTGGCTTTCAGTATATCATCAACTCTATGAATAGGTTAGAAATTTATGTTGCTTATTCAATTAATATTTTTAAATATCACCTTAAATTCATTTTATTCTGGAATTTGTTATATATTCTGTATAAAAAATTAATATATAGTTTTCTAGAAAATTCCATGATTCACCAATCAGGGAACTCTATGTAGTTGCTAGCAACTGCCTTTCAGAGTATAATTTTTTTAAGAATTTAGCTCAGTCCAAACTGAGATTTATGTCCAGAAAGATAATCCAAGACTAGCTCCTACGAAGATCTGAGGTCTAAGAAATATAGTTATGTAGATTCAAGCTAGAGAGTTAAGAGGAAGAAAGATGGCCAGCTACAGAGGGACATCAGAGAAAGGAGACAGTTCATTTTGTTTTACAATGGGCACATATAGCACTTTGATAAGTTTTGAATGTGGTATCAACAGAGGATGGCTAAGGAAGCTCATAAGACAGGGTGTCTCTTAAAGACAAAATTTTGCCTCATGGCAAAATTACAATAAAAAGACGTAAGTCTAGGCCACAAGAGTATTTGATGAATGCTACTTCTGCTGTACAAAGCTAACAGCATTGTCTGAGACTGTCAGAAAACATCTGAGGAAGCATGCAATGTCCTTCCTGGTGTTAAAACATTAAGGTCTTAAGCCTCATTCATTGCTATTTTGAGATAAAATTTTTATGTAGGAAAAGAATACTGTCTCTATGTGAACAAGGGTGTAGAAAAGAAATGTTAATTTTCTTGGATTCTTCCTAGATACTTCAATCCAGTTCCTTGATAACAGCTCATTTTATTTCCAATGTCCATATAAATCTTTCTACCTATTTGTTCTCCTTTATATCTATGATTGAATAAGCTATATATAATATTTTCCCAAATTTTTGTAATGCTGATGAAACCCTTTATTTGACACTGACATAAGTGTAGTAACTCCTTCATAGTAACTTGCTTAAAATAAAGGCAGGTCAGTGGGTGTCTCCTTCTTTATGGCTGGAGAGGATGACCAGGAAATACAAATTATAAAATGAGATTTATTACAAAATTTTCTGTGGAATAACACTATGTGCTGATTATCTAGATGAGGTAATACTTGGAAAACAAATGTCCTCATCAACATATAAAACTACATGTATACAAATATACAAAATAAATAAATTAAACCCTAGAAAAGAGCTTGGAGAGCCACAAAAATGTACATATTCCACAAACAAATCTTTGTGACTCTTTTCCCCTAATGAACCTTTAGGGTTTTTCATGCTTCCTAGAGTTAGGTCCTGGAGTAAGGGTGTATCAGTTTCTTCAAGATTAACTGTGTAATTCCCATGGAGAGGCAAGGACACAAAGCCATAGAAGTGATTATACAAATGTGGTGAAAGTTGGAACAAATGCAGATAATAACAAAAATAAAGGTAAACATTGAAAGAAATACAAAAACAAGAGGATAAAAATCCTTTTAATGTTAATTCATTCCACATTAAATAAGAAATGAATAGATCACAGAAATAATATAAAATAAATAAATTCAGAATATGTGAGGAGACAAGGATAGAAGCATTACTGTCTGCTAAAATTATTACCAACCAAAACTACAGAAACTAGAAATTACAGATTTTCTTGGTGTGGCTTGTGTCTAACACTGTTCAGTCTCCAACATCAAACAAAAGGAAAATAGAATATCAATCCATCTCAGCTTTTCTTTTAGTGATTCTAGTTCTTTTATTTGACCACTAATTAAGTAGATTTTGTTCAAAGAATTAATTGCAAATATCAGAACCTTGCTCTATGAAATTTATCTACTTTCTTTGATATGAAGACAATACAGATTCTCTTCTTAAAGGAACAAAATCTACTTGAAAATAATATCCTATGTTGAGGAATAAAACACTTAGAGGAATATGTCTTTGAACTAATAAACACTTTTCTCACAGATAATTAAAGTGAAGCATAACTGTATAGAATGGCTGTCTATAAGTACATCAAATACACAGAAAATCTATGATCAATGCTTTTGACCTAAACATAAAGAGTATATAAAAAAATAAATTCATCTGTGTCTTCCTAAAACCAATTCTTTTTTTTTGATAATACAAGTACATTTATATTTATTGTATACTATATGCTTATATATGTTTAAGCACATTTTTTAAGATATTTTCTTTATTTACATGTAAATTTCTCCTTTCCCAGTTTCCCCTCCAAAAACCAAACAAATAAACAAACAAAAACAACAAGAATAAGCCCCTGTTGCCTCCCCTCTCCCTATGCCTGCCATCCCACTCTCTCCCATTTATTGGCTGTGGCATTCCCCTACACTGGGGCACAGAACCTTCACAGGACCGAGGTCCTCTCCTCCTATTGATGATCGAATTTGCAATCCTCTGCTATACACATGCCGCCAGAACAATCAGACTCACCATGTGCAGTCCTTGGTTGGTGGGTGAGACTCTGGGAGCTCTGAGGGTACTAGTTAGTTTATATTGTTGTTCAAACCAATTCTTATTTCAAGTAGCTGTTCAAAAAGTTTTGGAAAAGCAGAAATAAAACTAAAGGCTGAAGATAATAAAATTAGTTACAAACTGGGCTTTCTAATTATTAGGATTTGATTGATTAGAAATATACAATCAGAACTGGTTAGAAGAAAGTGAACCGGATTGTTCTAACCTAGAGGAATGTTCTAACCTAGGAGATTATTGGATTAGACCCACAAATTCTGCATGGTCTTCCTTGCTGGTAGAAGGAACTTCTCTGCCTATGTTCCCTAAGATTTCCTCTTCGCTTGAAAAATATATAATGTCATAAACAAGCAGTTTCCTCTTAAATGGCCACATTAATTTTATTGCTTTGAGATCACAAGTCCTGCAATTTTAGCAGCTTACATGACTAATAAATTTTACCTACATAGGCCTAGGGACCATGTGAGGAAATATAAGATTGAAACACAACACAATATACTTGGGCTCAATAATCCTAGAAGCTGCATCCTACGTGTTAGTTTGTACTGAAAAGTAACAACCTGGACAGAAAATTTCACTAGGGTGAAATCTGAATTCAATTAAAGTTTAATTTAAATTAAATTTTTGCCCATCACTGGGATATTACAAATGAAGATATAAAATATCTAAGGGAGACTGCTTCTCTTTCAGCGTGGGTTCATGTACATGTTCTCTCTTTCCTATGTAGAAGAAGACATATTTTGGCTCACTGTAAGTACAATGAATCCCGACATTGAGCTAGTCTACATAATTTAGCAAATCAAAAATTCTAAAGCAAAGCAAGGAACATCATTTTAATGGACTTCACTGTCAATGTTATAATCAGAATAATCTGGACCACAGAGATAAAATTTGATCAACAAGAAGAGAAATCTCCCTGATGTAATAATCCTGAAACAGGAAGAGATAGGAGTTGTTTGGAAAGTGTCACTTACCCTGTGAAGTGAACTATTCAGAAGACAGAGAACACAAGCATGTCTCCAAAATCATTAAGATATGATTCCTCAGTCAGTCGTCTATCTCAAGACAGTCCACAGACCCCTCCATATTCTTAAATATGGAGGGCACTGAACTAGAGTGTGCAATGAGGCCATAACAGTTTAAATGCATGGATTATGCATATTTTACCTATCACTCCTAGGTACTTGTAGTGATTCAACAAGGATGGTAGTGGATTAATGATAGACAAATAAAAATCAGTTGGAAAGTGTTATCAACTCAAGAGTATTGTTAATTCTGAAAAAAAAAACAATATGCCTTAATAGACTCCAAATCAGAGGTGAAATCAAGATAATTAATAGAATTTTCATTTAAGAGATGACAGATTCAGTCCAGTGGTTCCATAAGATCATCTCTCAGTTATTTTCCTACTCTTGGAAATGTATAATTAGATATGTGAAGACAAACATATCCAGACAGTGCAGTGAAATATATCTGCTTAAAAACTTACAGTGCTTAAGAAAGGGACAGAGAGCCCCCTGGCTCCTTAAGAAACCAGCAGGCAAATGTTAGAAGAGATTATGTTCAAAGTTACTGGAGATATCTGTGCCATAATGACTCACTAAAAAGATTTCTGTATACTGATTTGTGCTGTACAACTACTTGAGTAATCAGAATGACATTTGTAGAAGCAGAGAGGTTTTAGAAAGTTACAAAGGATCATTTTCAATATAAATTGGAAAACAGTTTTGTCTAATTTTCCAAAGATATTTGGAGTCCCAGGTCAGCTTAACATAGCTTTTGTCCCATGGTACAAAGCTATATCTAAGAAACACATTATCTATTATTTATCTTTTAATGGTGAACATTAGATGAGTTTATACAAGAACTGAAAATAAAAAAATTGTTTCATGTATGTGGGCATATTATATATCTTTCCTTACATTAAATTGAAGACTTTTCTTTTACACAAGGAAATACACCTATCCTATGATATACATTGGAACTGCTGAAGAAGTTGAAGCAAATCCTCTACAAATATCTATAAGACATCAGACAGAAGTAAAGCAAATTCCATGAACTTACAGAGGCTTGCAACATTACTATATTCATTCCTTTATATGGCTATCTTCTCTCTTAGATACTAGTTCAAGACATGCTAAGCTTGCTTTTAATTTGGAAGTAGTATCTATTTAATTTAAGAATAAACTTTTAGTTTAACATTTCCCTATATTTCTGTCTTTTAGAAGAAATTACGTTTTGTGGTAGAAGTCAGCAAAAAATATGACCAAACATATTTTCTCATACATAGAGTCACTCCAAGGAGATAGATTGTAACTACAGCTTTAATGCATCACAACACAAATCCTTAGGATGCGGTATACAAATATCTATCTCCATATATCTTCCTAAAGTCCCACATAATAGAAAATTTTCTAGACTATGATTTTGGTTACCAAGACAACATTGAATGGGACTACTCATCAAAAATGCTAAGAATTGTCTAAATAAGTACAAAAACAAGCACATATTACTTGTAATCAAAAGAAAAATGTATGTTTGAGTGTACATTTTACCATATTCTTGAGACAGAAATATATTGTCAAATAAGAGACCTAAATATACCTGGGCTTTTTCTATACTTCTCTTTGTATTTTCTCATCTTGAGTCATAGTCATTTTTGTCCAACATGTTGAATAAGAACCTATGACTTTGGTTGACATATGGTTTTGCATTCTGTCTTGTTACCATTGTGAAGAAAGCGCCATCCCAGAGTGGTTCTTAAGAATGGCAGAAAGGAGAAATTATTCTGGTGGCAGATTTCCTAAGTGTTAGAACCAATCTTTCATTTGTATTGAAGGGTCAGTCACTGATCTAAAGATAAGCACTGATGTATGAGCTGTGATCAACAGTTTGATTTACAAGAAAGATTCCAAGAACACACTTGGCAAATGTACTGTAGATTTATGAAGAAATAGCTTGATGATAACTTTAATTCAGATGAGCACATAATGTGAAGACACTTGTATCACAAGCTTTTGTTCATCAAAGGAAAATTTAATCGTTGCAAGGTTGGGATGCCTCGAAAGAGTTTCAGTAATTCACTCACGCAGCCATTTTTCCATCAATGTCTAATACTCCCAGAAACAAAGTACCTATGGTGGCAGGGATATAAATTGAACATGAGGTAAGAAACATGGGTGTCCACTCCCAAAGATGAATGTGGCTGTTGCCACTGTGGAACATGCTGTGTGATAACAGTCAGGATCAGCGCTGATCCAATGATCCCCCAGGGCTATCAGCCAGATACATTTTGGCAGGCTGATGGATGCAATGAGCTCCATCATGGAAACTTTGTTCTAGCTCAATGAGAAGATTCATTGTCAGTGAAATAGGCACCTACTCTTGAAAGGGATTTGTCTTCTTTTTGTCAATAGTTCTTTCAAATAACTATCTGCGGACATAGGCAGTCACTTATCTTCTCCCATGCTGTTCTATGCTACATTGCCTCTCACCATGGAAGTCATTTTACAGCAAATGGATGGTAGAAATGACCTCATACTCATTGCTTTTACTATTTTCTCCACCATCCTGAAGCAATTTTTTTTAACAGTGTTTTGAAATGGACTTTAGAAAGAATTGGTTAATGTGACAACTTGGGTCAAAAGCTTGGAAAATTGGCTCTGTGGTGCCCAAGATTTGAAATATACTCTAAATCCTAACAACATATACTGTGATGTCTCTTATGGTTAGTTTTCACAATGTGGAAATTGAGTAGTAGAGATAGGCTAGATTTTATTTGCTATTATTCTGAGTGACCAAGAAGAAAATGTTGGTTTTAGGATTCTGAAGTATTGAGCTTTCAGGGCACAAAATACTTTTTGTTCTCAAATTGATTTTCTCTCATTGTAGGCCCCAACAGTAATTTTATTAGCATAAAAATTGTAACTGAAAGGTACACTGCTTAGATTATCCATGTCCCTAAGTCAACCAACAAAAAATGGAGCATTGACATCTGAGGTATACCTGGAGTTATTGACAAAGATATGAAGTAAAGAGTATGTCTAGAACATAGACAGTCCCTGTCTTATTTCATACTACTACAGGAGAGTAGTAAGTATGGAGCATAGTGTGAAATAAAACACCTGAAATCACAAAACAAAATTGAAGTAGCAGTCCATGAACACTTAATATGAATGTATGTTTATATATAAATGTCTTTCACCTTTAATTCTCCAAATCAGGAACAAGAAAGAAAAATAATAATAGTCACTTTATATCTCAACATTCAAGTTATAATTAGTATGATGTAACTTAGGTAGAAAAGCTACAAACAACCAAAGGAAAGTAAATTAATTATTTATCTCAGGAAAATAAATATGCCCCTATGTGCATATGTGATCCCTGTCACATGTCTGTCCTAAGCCTAACTCATATACTCTCTTCATTCCTATCTATCTGTCTATGTAATCTCTTATCCATCTACATATGTATGTATGTATGTGTGTATCAATCTATCTATTTATCTATCAACCTATCTATCTATCTATCTATCTATCTATCTATCTATCTATCTATCTATCTATTGTCTATCTACCTGTTATCAATCTACTTATCTAGAAGTAGCTTTATATGTTTAATAGTTTTTTACTTATACACAATATATTATAGTACTTCTTTTTCAATAGCCTTCCTTCATCTCTCCACCACTACACCTTACCCCTTTCTTGACCCACAACAAATAATTTTTTTCTTATTTTTTCCTATATATACAGGTCTTGTGCAATGAATATGGGTAGTGTGTGTTATGATTGTCATGTCTATGTTAATTTACTTTGAGTCTATGTATTGTACAAAATAATAAATTTTATGATGCCTTCAACTGTGTATCTACTGCACAATGTTTATCCACCATTAGTCTTTTCCTTTCTCTGCCTATATTTTCCCCAAATAATTTATATAGTCTTCCATAGACTAGAGAAAGCATGCAATATTTGTGCCAGTTGGGATTTCTTAGTTTCCCATGATCCTGTGCAGTTTCAGAAGCCTGGAGATTACTTGCTTTCAGTATTTGCTTTGCTCTTGAGCTTTGTTTGGTTCAGGTTTCATGAGAGTTGTCCTGAGCTGACAACTCTCACACTGGCCTCCTAAATTATGTCTCCTAAGATTTCCTTTCCCAGGCTTTCTTGCCTACAGAAAACCCTAAGAAATGCTTTGTAAGATTTGGATGGTACAAATGAAGCAACCCTCACATTAATTTCTCCATCAGAATGCTGCAGAAGACAGGTGTTACTTTGGCTCATGTATGCTATCCACAGCTAAAGAGTTGTCACATACGATCAGGAAGTAGGGTAGCATACATGAGCCTAAGTAGTTCTTGCCTACTGATCCTGCAATCAATGTGAGGGCTTTGCCAGCACAAGTGGCCCGAGTTCTCACTGATAAACATTAATGTCAAAATTTCCACTTACTTTTAGTATGTGATTTAACATATCTTGCATATTTGTCCCTCTTTCATGGCCTGTTCTTCTATATTGCATCAACTGAAGAAGAGAAAAATTATAAAAAGAAAAAAGTGTGACAGATTTTTTCACAGCTATTTCAGTTTTTTTATCATCAAATCTTTGTAACAAAGGGAATGGTCATTTTGTTTTTCAGTATATATTTTGTCTTATTCTCATGGCTGCAGTTGTTAAGCCTTATTATAAAATCTCTAAGGTTTATATGGTAAATTACAAGATTCTGAGTAGATATGGCAATGCAGTAGAATGTTAGATATGCTAGTAGTTCATATGGAAATTTAACGTTTTTGCGATGTGATACCTTAAATTGGTAACAAAATGGTGAACTAAATACATATGGTGTTAAAATACCCAGTAGGATATTACAGAAAAATATAAGTTGTGTATATTTTTCATGCTGTATACAAATTGTACACCCAACAGTAGTTAAGCAAATGCTCATTTTAGGCTAAACTGTCTAGTATCTGGGACAGTCTATATAAATGATTTTAATTACTGAATATAAATCAAAATATTTCTATCTGCAAATGTGGGCAACTGTATGCTTATCTAGGTGAAATATAATTAAGAATGATAAATAGTGTGCAATATGTTACGAATTTGAAATATCACACAGCTTTTCAAAGATAAATGGTGTAAAATATGAATTTTAAAAGTTTATCACTATTATTTACACTTTAAAATATTTTTCATTATTTATGTTGATGTGTCTTTGTGTGGGTGTGTGCATGTAAGTGCAGGAATGCACAGAGTACAGAGGAATTTTATTCTACTGAATTTGGCCATGTAAGCTACCTGAACTAGTTGCTGGGAACTGAACTCTGTTATCTGCAAGAGCGGTACCCACTCCTAACCTCTCAGCCATTCCTCCAAACCCCCTCTCTCCTTTCCTGTAGTGAGGAATGGTGACCTTACCTGCAGCATAATTAGGGATAAACATTAAACGTTTAATTAAGTAATTTTGATATGTACCTTTGACACTGGAAGTGTTTCACCTTCTGATTCGCATCATTCTTTAATATTTGTATATAACTAGTACTTTATCTTGATTCCAACTAAATAATATTTGTATATATCTGGTACTTTACTTTGATTAGAGCTTAATATAGTATAAGTATCTATATGCCTCTATTCACATATCCTGAAGGTCATTTTACAATCTTCTTAGACAATCACGGTTGGGACTTTGACCAATCACAGGAAGTTAAATGTGGACGTTCCTTTGCTGTCACAGCAGAGTTTTAGAATTTAGATTTTACAGTATTTAGGATTTCACAGTGGGAATTAAGGTCTCAAAAACACTTTAACCTGAAGAGAATTGAGAAAGGTGACTGTTCATGTGTATGAAGGAAAAACAAAAACATAGAAAAATCAAAGAAACAAACACTAAATAAAACGCAACTTACAGCCCATGCATCTGACCCTTATAAATATGACTGGTATCTGATAAATCACAATTAACTGCTACTATTCCAAAGATTTAAAAGTAACTGTCATAGCATTTTGAAAGATTCATTGAAAAGTTTTATGAAAATAGTTAATTAACGTCACTCTTAATGAAAGTCCTCAAATTAAAAGAAGTATTTTATGGAAATCAACTAGTAACAGCACAGACACCGATTACATCGCCAGCAATATGAATGTAACTTCTCTGTTTAATACTCTTGTATGAAAGACACTGTTTTCTCTCCTAATTATAATTTTCTTACATCCATCAAATCTCAAATTAAGCAACACAGCTCTTCTTCCTATTTTAAAGATATGTCTACAATTTGAAGCTACTATACTTTCTCAAAAATTTTTAATGAAGCTATGTTGATGCTAATCTCACAAGATGACTTCTTCCACAATTTAAGATTGTATTAAAGATATGAGGATTTAAAATACCTGCCCAGCTTCAGCATGCTTCTCCTATGTCACCCAATGAATGTCTGGAAACCACCCAGCTTCAGCAAGATCCTCCTATGTCAGCCAATGACTATCTGGAAATTAAGGTGTTTCTTACATTAGAAGTTTACCGAAAGATAAGGTTAGTTGATAATAGATAGAGTAACATAAAGGAAACTATAACTTGTATCAAACTTTGAAAATTAGTAAAAGAAAATTAGAAGTCTAATTAAACAAAAATTCTGTTGTACTGCAGCAAACTGTAACATAGCACATCACACTAAAGGCTATTATTATTTTAAAGGTGTTACTTAAAGACTTAATTCCAAGCTAAAGCTTAAAACTAACACAAATAATTTTCTAGAGTACTCATCTATTACAAGAATTAAACAGAGAGTGAGGGTCCTAGAACACATCAAGCATCTCTGAGGGAGTGTGGTAAGGGACTATTAACATAAATTCATCACCTGAGTAATCTCTTGCTGAATAGGATATGGGCAGCAGTAGAGGCTGGGGAATGAGTCCCTGAGATTTGGACTCAAAACCATGATTCAAGTGTCACAGCATCCAACTGCTCAGAATAGTTTGGAATATAATGAAGTTAATTTTATTTTATGTAATTTAAAAAAATATAACATCAGTATACATTTTGTATGAATGGTGTAAATTCATACATGTTATCTTTATGTTTTACATATGTATCGATTAATATTGTCCAGTATATTCTAAAGGTCTTATATATGAGTATATATAAATAGTTGCAAAAGAATGAATTATATTGGCCTATTTTTGTTTTGAGTTATTTTATCTTTTGTATCAATTAATGGGAATTTCACAGGAACCCCAAGTACCCTCACTTCCTGTTCCCCACCATCTGTTTTCCAACCTTGAGACTTCTTCCAAGCCAAAAATAAAAAAAAAAAAAGGAAGGAGGGAAAAGAAAACTAAGTCTGATTTTTTTGTTACCCATATACTCACTGGGGTGTGGTCAAACCCCAGTGACCATCCCCTTAAAGAAGACTGAGTACTTCCCAACCATATCCTCAATAGAAGTCATCAACTGCAGAGAGCTACAAGTTAGCGTATTTATCTCAATTTTGAAGAGTTCTCTTCTAAGGCTTTCTGTCAAGATTGATACATCTTTTAGGAAGGATATCAATCAATATGGTCCTCTGACACTGCATGGGCCGGGGACACTATCAGATCCCTGATGGCATCATGAGCCAAGGACATCCCTGTGGCTTCAGGTGGCATTGCAGCCACTCACATTAATATGGCTCTTAGAGGCAGCACTGCCCATGGACATCAACATGGCTTTGGAGTTTGTTTGCTTGGTTGCTTTTTAAACATGGTCTGGTTTTCTTTCCTCACATATACAAAAATCCATGTAATTTGATATGGAAAATACATTTAGAAGATGATTTTAAATATTCTTTTTAAAAAAAATAATTTTTAAAATGTAAATTGAGGGAACAGTGAATTATAGGTAAGATGGTTAAAATACTTATTTAAAAGAATATATAAGGTGAGTTGTGGATTTCACATAATGTACCATGGTGGCAGTACTTGAGTGAAGTGTTAAGTCTTCTTCTGAACTCAGAAAGGCTATTTTTAACTTCAGTAAATTAAATGTCTGGAACTTTTTACTTCCTTCAAAAACTGCCCGCATCACTCAAGTGGGTGCTTGATAGACAAATCTGTGACTATTCTGTTTGTGTGTTTGTGGGAGAAGATGACTACACCCCAGACCAGGATGACTTGAACTCACTGTAATGACTAAAGTAGCCTAAAGTACAGTCGTCCTTCCCCCTCGGCTTCACTACAGTCCCGAGATCACAGGTGTTAGCAACACTTCCTGCTTCGGGATAGAATTCATTACAGTATGTTTCAAATAAAGTTTCGTATACAGGACTACTCTGTACTCCACTCTAATCATTTGTTCCTACATCTGATAAGGAAAAACCCAGGCCCAGTACTATGTGCCTGACCTCAGGAACCTGTTTCTCTTAGAGTCAATTCTGTCCTTGGAATACATTTTTGAACTGGAGCAGTCCCCTCTGTCCTTTACAGCTTGATTCTTTGACAAAAAGGTACAGAGGAGGGCAATTGGTGCCATCAGCGTTTCTGGCATGCTCTGTATGATTGAGAGCTTCAGTTGTGTGACTGCCATAAACTGAATGAAGCAAGAGAACTTACTGAATTCTGATCTGCACTAGCTCATAATTCACTTTTTAAAGAAGTGGGCAGAGCACAAGAAAAGGTTCGCACTGTTTCTCCTTGAAAGACGAGACTGCCCTTCAGAGGACCAGAAGAAGGAGGACTTCATCTTTAGACCAACCAATAATGCTTTGACCATCGCGCTGAGATGAGGAAGGCGATCATAGCTTCCTGTAATTGCAATTACTGATATTTGGGAGATCCGCTTTAACAACTACATCAATTGAGATACGTCTTTTGCAGATGTTTCAACTTATGCAAATTCTTGTCAGTGGATTATTTATTTATTTTAATAACTTGGGCTCTGCACTCAAAGAAACAAGCATAAGGAATATGTGTTAGTGTTTCTGGATGAAAACCAAATAAACAAAGAAAAAGAACTTAAAGGGTCAGGATGAGAGAAGGAAGATCCATACTACAGTTTTTTTTTTTTCCTAAGGAGGAGACGTCATGTCTTCAAGGTGCAATTCTAGAATTCAACCGTTACTTGAATCATATGTTTCAGTAAAATTAAGAATTTTGATAGTAAAAGGAAGACAGAAAAAAAAAAGAGGTCAGAGAACTGAGTGAGATCCAGTTCATAAAGAAGCTATTGTTGTGGGACATGTGCTTTGAGAGCCTACTGCACAAAGTCATCTAAGGACCTCTACACGCAGAGGATAGCGAGAAAAGAAAAAAGAACAACTCCTGTTGTTGGCTAGAAAGAATGCAGATTTAACTTTGTAACAAGAACACTAAAGTAAGAGAATAACAATATGTGTGTAAGGTGGTGAGAACAACCATAAAATTCCACTAGTAATAAAATATTTCATTATAATTTAGTGATAATTATTTTTTTCACGATACACAGTAACGAATCCTATGAAAGTACAAAAGCTATGAGAAAACACCTACTTTAGAATTTCAGTTGAATGCAGCATTTGAAAGAAGAGTATATGAACTTAATCTCATAGAGAAGTCATTGGTATGTAACAAGTTCCCAAGTGAAATGTATAATCCACATATGTACATAAATGTGAATATGTACATATGTATATGTATATACACACACATATATTCTTTCATGAGTGTGTATGTCTTTACATGTGTGTGTGTGCATGTGCATACTTGAGTGTGTGAGTCCCATTTGAATGGCCACTGAAGCAAAGTATAGAAATTCAATCTCTTATTGTATTCATCTTCGAAATTCAGGCCTTTCTTGTCCTGGAGAAAAGTTCAACAAAGTAAACTCCAAGGAACACTACAATAGTACATACCTGCACTAGGTCATGGATGCGGAGTCTCTGAGCACTACAATAGTGCATGCCTGCACTAGGTCATGGATGCGGAGTCTCTGAGAACTACAATAGTGCATGCCTGCACTAGGTCATGGATGTGGAGTCTCTGAGAACTACAATAGTGCATGCCTGCACTAGGTCATGGATGCGGAGTCTCGGAGAACTACAATAGTGCATGCCTGCACTAGGTCATGGATGCGGAGTCTCTGAGCACTACAATAGTACATGCCTGCACTAGGTCATGGATGTGGAGTCTCTGAGCACTACAATAGTACATGCCTGCACTAGGTCATGGATGCGGAGTCTCTGAGAACTACAATAGTACATGCCTGCACTAGGTCATGGATGCGGAGTCTCTGAGCACTACAATAGTGCATGCCTGCACTAGGTCATGGATGCGGAGTCTCTGAGCACTACAATAGTACATGCCTGCACTAGGTCATGGATGCGGAGTCTCTGAGCACTACAATAGTACATACCTGCACTAGGTCATGGATGCGGAGTCTCTGAGAACTACAATAGTACATGCCTGCACAAGGTCATGGATGCGGAGTCTCTGAACTGATATTAAATGAACAACTGCAGAAGATGTGTGGATATGTCTCATAATGTCCAATTGAAATGAAAAGCCTGCATGAACAGTTTCTTCCAGGGAGTACCATTAGTAAGGGCTATGTCTTCCTAAGCAGCATGTGTTTATTCTGATGGCATTAGCCATTTTGATATGACCCTATGGTGTGAAGTGTGATGACACTCCTGCTGACAAAAGCGTACTGTCTCCATATGGAAGCATGTGATGACAGTGACGAAAACAACGCAGTCTGTTTCTCTGCTATCCATTCTCTATTTCCTGAATGCACCTGCAGACCGTGTGAACTGAAGACTTGCAGACACAACTCAGTTGATGCGTGGGAGAGGCAGAGGGCTGGTGACAGGCTAGGAGCTTGGGCAGAGGGATGTAGACGGAAACACAAATGTCTGAGTTCAGCACCACTTGTTTAATGCCAGGGAAGCTAAGAAAAGGAAGCCCAAGGCAGTTCAATGACTGTGCATCTAGGTCTGAGAGTCACACTGAATGGCTGTCACCTCTTACCCTCTCATCCAACAAACTTTCATAACAAGGGTGGGTTCACATTTCTATTATACTAACGGGCATATAATAACATAATGACATATTCTTTCATCAGAAAATAGACTGAATTAATACTTAACCCAGAAAACACCATATAGAAACAAGTGATTTCAGGTATTTGAACAGAGAGATAAGTTAAATGATCTTTTCGTTGACACAAAAAGACTATAATGCACTTAGTACTCTATTATCTTCACTTATATTAAAATAGTTATAGTTGTATAGTTTTCCAGCAAATTTCTTCCTGGCTTTTGATTAAAGACTTACAGTAAAATACAGTCAGCTCATGAAGACCTAGGCTCTCACTCTGGTTTTGGGTTTGAGGTAAGGAAGGAAGAAAAGACAAACACCTTCTGATATTTCTTTACTCCCTCACTGACACAATCATAAACTACAAGCAGACAAACCAATACAACTGAAAATAGAAATAATAAGAGCTGAAAACGATTTATCAGAAGCTAAAATAAAACAAGGATGTATTTAGTATCACATTTAAGAATTCATTTAGTCTTAAATTTAGGTTGCTTCTCTCTCCCTCTCCCTCTCCCTCTCCCTCTCCCTGTCAATCTCCCTCTCCATCCCACTCCCCTCCCCTCTCATTCCCCCTCTCCCTTCCTCCCCTCTCTTCCTCGTCCTCCTTCTTTTTCTTCTTTTCCTCCTTTTTTTCTTTCTTCAGTAGGGGAAGCAAAATATTACCTCAGATTGAAGAGGACTGTAGAACTGGATATGTGTTTTCTCTCTGTTCCAAATGTACAAATTACCATGTTCCATTTAGTGTATTGTATGTGCACATGTATGTTTCCTGCACATATTTTACTTTAAAATTCAGTTTAAATTTTTGTTAGTTAAAATTACGTTCTTCCCATTTCAATACTCAGAAAAAAAGAATACATGCAGCAGACAGCTCGTTGTATATCAAGTATGTGTACAGTTTAAATCTCTAGACACTAATATAACCCAAATTGTCATGAGTCTTTACAACCTCTCACATTCACTGCTCATGATCTTAGTATAATAAATGATGTGCTAGCAACTTTTAAAGGAATGATATGTAATTCTCCTTGCAATTAGATACACAAATATTGATGATGATAATAATAAAGTAATGTGTATGAAGTATTTGAAATTAATGTAACCTCTTTTTAAGCTCATCAGTTTTGTTTTGGGAGTTACTTTTTATTTTGCTTTTTTATAAATATCTTAAGTGAATCATAACAAAAATAGATTTATAGAAAACTCAGGCATGTCAGGAAGAATGGTAATACAGGAGTAGACTTCAGATCTAATGGAAATAATGTTTGGACAAGGGATTTGAGGAGGAGAGGGTTACTCAGGGAGAGAGGAGGTAGTCTGGTGTGCACCTCAGACTTCAGGGACATTAGTATGTATGAGTCAAATGATTTTTTAAAGACTAGTGCAGAAAACAAAAGATGTTACAGCTTCAAAAGAAAAGGTGTACCAAATTACAAAAGGCTAATGTATTCACAGAATGGAATCTCCCAAACCAAGATGTAATGGCACCGTTATAAAAAGGAACTCTGCAAATGTTCCATTCAGGCACCAGGGCAGCCTGGGAAATGATACATGTGCCCGAGGAATCATATGTAACTTGGAATGATGTGTTAGAGGTAAAGGTACATGACAGGCCAGCGAGTACCTTAAAACCAAGAAAGATGAACTATATGTGGAAACAGGATAAAGTGTTCCAGATCAGTGAATTGCAATAATAATAATAATAATAATAATTGTAATTATGAAAAACATTCTTCAGAATGGCACAGAACAAGAGCATCCTTCCTGAGCACATTTCCTTGGAATCTCATCGAGTGTATAAACAAAGACGTTGGTTTACCTCTTCACTGACTCCACAGATCTGCACAATTCTCCTTCCATTCCTGACTACCTTAGCTCCACACTAGGAAGGTTTCTCTTGCCATGACAATTTTTTCACTCCATTTTAACCAATTCTACTAGAAGAAAACACGTGTGTATTAATGCAAAGCTGTCCAGTCTTATATTTGTCCTTTGTGGACAATAGGATACTCTGAATCCTTCTACTACAAACTCATTAAAAACCTACTCACTGGCAACCTCACTAAAGTGCTTTCATTCCTTCCTTTTGAACAGTACAAGAAAAAAGAAAATAGCACTGACTTTGATAATCAAATTTTTGTTTGCCTGCTTTAATGGCATAATGCCACGCTTATCTTTAAAATAAGACTATAATTTAGATAATACGACAAGGAACAAAATGCATTTCATGAGCATTTTATCATATCATTGTAAAAATGAAACATTCCATAGGTCATTCTTTGAAAGAAAAACCCTCCATATACCAAACCACCACAAGCACATAAAACAGAGTTTTGTGTTGGGGTGGGGTGGGGTGTTCTACCACAGCCATTGAGTTAGTATTAGCAGTCAGCTTCCATAGGTGAATTCCATCAGTTTTGGTAAAGTTTCTTTTATTATTTATTTTATATATACATGTCGGAGTGTGTGTCTGTGCATATATGCATGTGTCTACAGAGGTCAGAAGAGGACATCTGACAGACACCCTCACCCTGCTTGCAAATCTGGCACTCTCTGGAAGAAATGTAAGTTCTCAGTCATTGAGCAATCTTTCCAGCCATCTAGCAGTTTGTTGTCATGTTTTTTTGTTTTTGTTTTTGTTTTTCCCTAGTCCAAGAAACCTTACGTTACTGCTGTACAGTGCCTATATATCCTTCTAAGTTTAAAAAAACACTGCTGGACATATATCCAAAAGATACTCCAACATATAACAAGGACACATGCTCCACTATGTTTATAGCAGCCTTGTTTATAATAGCAAAGAGCTGGAAAAAAACTCAAATGTTCTTCAACAGAGGAATGGATACAGAAAATGTGGTACATTAACCCAATGGAGTACTACTCAGCTATTAAAAATGATGAATTCATGAAATTCTTAGGGAAATGGGTGGAACTAGAAAATATCATCCTGAGTGACATAACCCAGTCACAAAAGAATACACATGGTATGTACTCACTGATAGTGGTGGATATAAGGCTAAAAGCTAGGAATACCCATGATGCAACTCATGGACGAAGCTCATGAAGAAGGAAGACCGAAGTGTGGATCCTTCAATTCTACTTAGAATGGGTAACAAAATACTCACAGGAGGCAGACGGTGGGAGGGACTTGGGAGGAAGAGAGGAGCGGGAGGGGAAAAAAGGAGGCAGGATCAGATATGAGAGGAGACAGGGATGACATACAGGTCAGGAAACTGAACAGAGTTTTGTAAAAATGGAGGATGAGGAACTGGAGTTAGCTACCAGAAAGTCCCAGATTCCAGGAAAGCAAGAGACTACTAGGAACCAATGGGAATGACATTAGCTGAAAGACTCAACAAAGGGGAGGGAGAACCTGTAGAGACCATATCCAGAGGTTAGGCATGGCCCCTGGTTGGTCTTGAGGCCACCCATTCATCTCCAAATTTTTTAACCCAGAAGTGCTCCTATCTAAAGGAAATATGGGGACACAGTGTGGAATAGAGACTTCCCCTCCTGAACATCCTTCTCTAATACAAACACTAAACCCAGAACTATTATGGATGCCAAGAAGTGCGTGCATACACACTGAGGTAGAATTTTTTTCTTTTTTTAACCTGCATTGCTTTCTCTTTCTTCTATCTCATTCATTCCTTTTCTCTTTGCTTCTGTCTCTCTCTTTTTCCTCTGTCTCTTTCTCTCATTATCTCTGATTGTCTGTCTGTCTGATTTCTCTCTCTCTGTCTCTCACTGTGTCAAACATACACACACACACACACATACACACACAGACACACACACACACTATTGTGTCAAGAAAAAGTTCATCATTAATGATTATGGACTTTGAGCCACCCCTTACTGAGCAAAGGGCTATTGTTAGCATCCAAAGCCTATGGCAACGCATAGCCAGTCTCACAGACCTGTTGCCAGGGCAACAGCCGCCATATTCCCAGAATCCTTTGGACTTACTTCCCACCTTTACCTACGGCCACTCGTTATATATGGGGAATATTCCTCTATCTCTCTCTCCCTCCTCTCTTTCCACTACTGCCCGTTCTCTCCCTCTCAATTAAACCTCTCACACATGGAACTAATGTGTGGTATGTTCGGACGTGACCTGCCTTTCTAACACATCAGCTATCATTCTGAAAATATGATTAGTAAAACAAACAACCCATTTTCTGATAGATTTACCCTTTATGTTGTGACTAGATTATGACATTTGCTAATAGTATTTCCGCTAGAATTTTTATCTTTTTTCTGTTAAGAGGACCCAGATAGCAAGATGAAGAGCTCTAGCAGAAGTGATGGGAGTGATGTTCTCTCCCCCAGGACTCAGACAATAAGTCTGTTCCACAATACAGACAGCCTGCTCACCAGACAGGAGAGGAACGCAATCCTTTTACTGAAACGACGATAAGAGAAAACTGTTCTCAAGGCTTTAAACATGCACACACTGGAAAAATCTAAGTTGAAAATCATCAAATAAATCCAGAAGCTGATATTAGAATACGGAAATATGAAGAAACCTGTCTTGGTACTTGTAGGACAAACACAGTGCATTGTCTTTCTTTCCTATTCTTTGAATCACAAAATAGGAGAGAGACAAAACCTGTGTAGTCTATTCTAATCAATAGAAAGAAGGACACTCCAGGGGATACTAAAAGATCAGTAGACTTACATTTTGTATATCATGTGTATTTCAAAATATAGAGAGATAAGAAAGACATAGGGCAGACAATTGTGTTTTCCATTTATACTCAGACCATTGTACTCTAGACATTTTTCTGAGTTCTTGGCAGCGCTATCCACAATAATCATGTCGTGCAGCAATTTTCTATGAATTGAAACATTCTTTCCCAGAGCAAAGCTCAGGAGTCTTGGGAAGTAAAAAAAAAAAAAAACAAAACAAAAAAACAAAGCAAAAACAAAAAACAAAAAAAGAAAACAAACAAAACAAAACAAAACAAAAAACAAAAGCAGCAAGTAGCAAGATTCACAAGGTCCGTCCTCCTGATGATAAAGCAGAAAACATGTGGGTGGAGAAAAACCTCCCATTCCCTGAGACGCCTGAAGGAGCTTCTCTGGCCTGATGCCCTCCATTGCCAGGAATGCAGACAAGTTACAGGCTTGTTTTCATACTCCGGGTGAACAGATGTTCGTGTCTCATTTCCTCAGAAAAGGGTTTGCACCATGCCCACTTCAATTCTCAGGACATGGTTGATAATTGAAATCATATGTCCAAGAAAGGTGTAGTTTCCTGTCGATTGCCATTCGCAGTCATCCCGTATTCATTTTCTCTCTTTCATTTTTCTCAATAGCTAAAAAAAATAAATAAATAAAGTTATCTTCCTCCGCTCTTATGATTCCTTCACCTTGAAGGAGACCCCTGCATGGCTGGGATTCCCTTCTTGACCAGGGACTAGGCATAAACTTCACCAAAACAACAGTTTTCACGGTTAGAATGTTTAAATTAATGTTAGTGGCAGCTTTTTGATTCTGGCTGAGAAACAACAGCCAATGACTTTGTAGATGTAATTTTTAAGAACAGAAAAAAGGGAGGTCTGTGTTTGAATCGGTGAGGATGTGGTGGTATTTTGATCCGATTGTTAATTAGGCGGACCTAGTGGGGAGGTTTCCTTTGCTGGACTTCAGTAGTTTGAAAGCTGTACCTTGCTATTCGGCCTCAGGAGGAGGAAGTGGCCATATAAGGGAAGAAACCTTGGTGCTTAGCTTTAGGAATTTAATTTTTGAAAGGGTTTGTAGCAAGGCAGAGGGAATGGGGAAGACGGACTAGGCCTGCCAGAGCCATGTGTGCCGGTCTGGGCTGGCTAGGGTCCCTTCCCAGTTACTCACCCTGCCTTCGAATGACTATTCACATTCGGACAGACTCTCTCCTCTGAAAAAAGGAAATTAGGGTTGAGTTATGATTGCTGTCTGTGAGCTCCATGCTGTCCACTCTTGAGAGAATTCACCGTGGAGCTTATCTTGTGGGAAGTATTGAACGTCCAGACTTGGTAGACTTTTTCTCTTGCCAAACAGAAGGAGTGAAGAAAAACTCCAGTAGACACACACCCTAGTGGATCCCGATATCCGCTAAAACTGGAGAGAAGTTGGAGTTGTGTGTAACCAGGAATGATCACCCAGCCTCTCCATTGGCTGTCTGTCTCCGACGGAAGCACAGTGGGAAAGTGCCAGAAAATTTGTAAGGCTCTACCATCAGCTTCTAACTGGGCATCTGTTATCATGGATGATGTTGAATCCACAGTGATTTTTAACAAGAATGGAGGAATTTATTGCCTGAGAGCTATCAATTCTATTGCTATATTTTCCTGGTCTTTGTTAGAGATAATATGATTTCACTCAAGTTGTATAATGTTTATTTTAATATTTGCATTTTCATTTCTTTGTGATGCTGGCTTCTGCAAGCCCATGGCTACAATGTATGTTTCAAATCGAGAGGTTCGCCATTATGTTTCACCTCAGATCCCATGCTCTCCAGAACCTTGTTTCTTCTAGCCTTCTTGTTTTACATAGAGCATCAGGGGTTTTATTTGGACTATACTGATCCTTGCTTCTTAAAATTTTCCATGTAAGGAGAGGTCAGAAAATAACAAATCAATTTACTAGTCAAACCATTAAATACAGACCTGCTATGACACATTTGGAAAAGAAAAGCAAAGATGTAAAATTCTTCAATAGACTTCTTAACAATATTTCCATTTATATTACTGTACTCTTTGGTCCATGATACTATGTGTTAACACAACATGCAACTACAGGACTCTAGAAATTGGATTACAAATATTTTTGCACAAAAACGTATGGCTATGAACATTTTCACTGTATTCAAAAAAAAAGAAATATGTACTTAAATAAATACATAAATAATTATGTTTCAATATAAGAATCCCACTGTTTAAATATCTTGCTTGACCTCCTAAACCATGTATTTGGAAGTCCTGAATGTAGCTTTTTGTTTTTTATAAAGCTTTCCATTCCAATAAGAACAGCTGGTAAAAGCCACAGCACCATCCTAAATTTCAATTAGAAGCCATTGCTGTAATCCTATTTTCAGGATCATTTACTAGGCTATTAAATAAACTCCTTTTGTTAGAGATGCGTTCTTACTTTGCTACTATTCAGTTGAGAAGTGTCTTCTTAGCCCTGAAAAGTGAGCTTACATGGGAGGTGTTTAGTAAACTAACTTGATCCACCCAAAATTTCATTGATTTTGGTTATACTACCAATTAAAGGCCAGGCATATCTTTTGTATAGATCGTTTTTGTTTGCTTTATAAAATTTTGAATGAGGCCTTTGATTTATTTTTTCTTTTAAGAAAGAGTTTCACTGAGATGTTTAGCAGACTTCAATCATCACAACCATTATCGTCAACTCAACTAAACAAATCAATTTACAAAGGAAGTCACCAAAGAATGTAATAATGAGAAGACACCGAGAATACTTGTTGAGCAGCAACGCTTCAAGGGGTTAGACAACACACTAGAAGTAAAGCTTTTAATTCCCTAGAAGTTTTCCTTTTTACTATTGAAATACACCTTGGAAACCTGGAAGTTATGCTTGCAAGTCTGCAGGAGCAACTTCTTCAGTAAATCACTTACTTGTCTTTCAAGCACACGACCTGTATTTGGTCACAAGAACCCATACAAAATATAGGCTTGGTGCTAAGTATCTGCAATCCCAGTGGCAGTGGGAAGAAGCATCCTTGGGGTTTACTGTACCCTGCAGAAGTACCCTGTCTCAGTGGAGAGAGAGGGCATTCCTAGGGATGATGTCAGAGTTGTCCTCTAGCCTTCACATACACACATGTGTAAAGAAAACTACACATACATGTGCACACACATATATAAAAATTAAAAAAGAAATTCTATCCATAGCTATGTATGTATTACATATATATGTATATGTACATATATGTATATATAAAGTATACCTATAAATATATACTTTATATATGTGTGTATATATGTTTATATATGTACACACACACATATATATATAAAGTAATTTTATTACACTTGAAAACCGAAACAATCACACATAAATCCTCCCCAAATACAATTATTCATTTTCCATATTTGTGAGACATGGGATTTATTTCAGACATGATGAGAATTAAGTTAAAGTTTATAATGTGGCACTATGAAAAAGCAGTTTATTACGCCGGGCGGTAGTGGCACACGCCTTTAATCCCAGCACTTGGGAGGCAGAGGCAGGTGGATTTCTGAGTTCGAGGCCAGCCTGGTCTACAAATGAGTTCCAGGACAGCCAGGGCTACTCAGAGAAACCCTGTCTCGAAAAACCAAAAAAAAAAAAAAAAAGCAGTTTATTAAGTGATTCCAATCAGCATTACATAAATAAATATTACAACTAAATAAATTATGCCTATTTAAAAATTTATTCTTCTCTCATATATTACGTCCTGAATGCAGTTTCCTCTCTCCTTCCCTGTCAGTCTCTACCCATCTACTCTCTTCAGAAAAGGGCAGACCTCCCATAGATATCAACCAAACATAGCATACCAAATTGTGATGCTATTGTTTTAAATCAAAACATATTCCAAAAAGTTATAATATGGGTTTATTCTAAAATATATTACATTTATAAAATTAGAAGTACAATATTATCTTATTATTTGAAAACTAAATATACAAAAATTTCTCCATTCATTGTCAATTTTAATTAATAAGAAATAATTCTTAAAACCAATTTTCTCTTTCCAAAAGAAATTCAAAGCAGCGTAGGAAATACTGATAGCTTCCTGAACTAGCCTGCATAGACACTTTCATATTGTCAAGCAAACGATGGTTTGAATAAGTCCATAAAGTTTCTCTCTGTAAAGCATGAATATCAGAGATTTCCATGTGTGTGTGTGTGTGTGTGTGTGTGTGTGTGTGTGTGTAGAAATGTCATCGAATGCCTTCTAATCCCACCAATATGGTTTGAAGTATTGTTGACAAATAATTTTCTATTTTTGGTTTTGAGCTTAATCTTTAATGGCTGAGCCATCTCTCCAGGCCGTGAATATTTTTCTAAATTATTAATGCTTAATGATTTAAGTTGTAATATGTTTGACTGTAGGCTGATATTTTTCAAAACCTACTTTAATAAGTGTACCAATTTCTTTAACCTCCCTTCTAGCCCACCACCCAGAAGAGGTAGTGGAGAGTAAAGGTGGGTAGATCAAAGGAGGATGTAGACCTGTTTAGAGATAGCTTTTTGGGGTGAATCCAATCTCCCTTGTCAGGACATGTGCTGCTCAGTCCACTAGCAAACACCATTCACGAATTAACAAAGGCAGCTCAATCCAGAAAAACCCCCGAGAGGCTCTGCCAATAGGCCGGAGTGCGCTGCAGTGGCAGGAAGCCGCCAGAATATCCCGAGTTCTTTGGTGAATTTCTCTCTAAGAAGTCACAACAAAAGATGATCTGCAAAGAAGGCAAGGCTAAGCAAAATGTCATCATCAGTGAAAACCAGAATCAGCAAAGCCTATCAATGACAAGCATAGAAGGGCAAGGTGAACAAATGCCACGAAGCCTAATCCAGGGCCTGTTGGGTTATATTTGTACCCTTTATAAACATCACATGTTCTCTCAAGTGTGTGCTCTAGCAGACACTTGCCGTTTTTACAGGCAGCTTCCAGAAAAACACCACATGTCTATTCTCAGTAATACATCTTCCCCTGTCTCTGCTTCAGCAAAACATCCTGCCATAAGACATTTCATATATATATATATATATGTATATATATATATATATACATATATATATATTATATATATACACATACATATATACACATACATATGTATATATGTGTGTGTGTGTATATATATATATGTCTCACATGACACAACTGAATCTCTGAAGGAACCAGAATTTCTATTTCATTTGGCTATGATCGTTTATAACTTAAAAACAGAATTTAGACTATACTGCTTTGGAATCTGATATATAAGCATACTGTATTTGAATTCTTGAGTTCATTACTTCATCTTCTATATTAATTTTTGTTATAAGCATAGACATTCATACACACACAAATCAAACACTACTAAGTCCATACGTGTTGTCCTTATTTGCATATCTATAGGGCAGAATGCTCCATGTATCTTCTCCAATACTAACTATACTAAAATAACAAAACTATACTAAAAAATGAAATAAGCTTTCTGCCTCTCAAAAGGCATTTACTGCCTATTATTCTTTATCTAGGGATTGGGCCATTTCAAATTGTCATCCAGGTTTGTTGGAGTATGGTACTTGCAAGCCTTCTGCTGGTAACCATGTTGTTGTACATTCATGAATATAATATGATTTTTCTGTCAAAAATAATCACTCAGCAATCATGCCTGTCATTAACCTCTTTATGTCTTTCTCTGTCCTCTTCTGGAATGATCTCTGAGTCTCAGTGAAGGACTTAAGTTGTAGACGTGCACTCAGAACTGAGAAACCCAGACCCATATTCTCTGCATTTTGAAGGGCTGTGGCCTTTCTCTTTTTTTAATTCAATAATTTAATAGTATATTTTAGATATTTTAAGTCTATTGTTTTGAGTATAAACTTGTTTATTATCTGTTCATCTACTGATAACTAAGCTGATTACATCTCCTTCCTATCATGAATAGAGCAACAATAAACATGGGTATGTAAGTATCACTGTATAAGTCATAGAATCACTTAGATATATGTCCAGGATTGGGATAGTTGGGTCTTATAGTAATTCTGTTTTTAATTTTTTGAAAAACCTTTTTACTGATTTCCACGGTGACAGCTACTGTCAGCTGTAGAATGACATTTCTTTGATGAGAATTGAGACGTCCAATTACCTCTGTGGTAAGGGTGAATATTTAGAATGCAACTAGAAACTATATTAATTTACATTCTCCACTATGGGCTATGTCCTCTTGAATCATGGCTTTTGGGCCACGTTTTAAATTCTATTAACATGCATCTCTCCTTGGGTATATTAGTATGTGCCTTTAATCTCAGAACTCAGGATGTCAAGGCTCTGAGTCCAAGTCCAGCCTGGTCTGTAGAGCAAGTTTCTGTCCAGGCAAAACTATATAATGAGGCTCTTTTTCAAAACCAACAAATGAAAAAGAATATATCTCTTGTCCATTTCCAATATTTTGCCAATTGTAAAGTTCTATTAATAACGAAACATTTCCCAGGCCCTCACTTTCTGAATTAGTACGATATGGTCTAAGAGAACTTTCTGGATGCTGTCTTCACTCTCCATCACATCCCCCTTTGTGCTAAGTGTAAATTTTCTAAAAGCCTAGTATTATCAAGTTATACTCATATTTGTTAGCCTTCAATGACTTGAAACAAGTTTCGTGATGCTATTTAGCATTTGAATTACACATATTTGTATAAGGTCTGATCGTGTCGTATCTTGTTAGAAATGTTGACATAGTCTGATGTCACAATTCATGTTATTATGGTCTATAGTTTGTCTTCTTCCTGAACCAATTCTTAATGGTCACACTCTCCATGTTTGATTCTATTGAAAAGCACATTGTTCCTTAATGATTAATTTAAGTATAACACAAACAGACATGGATTGATTCTTACCATACATTCACATCTAACTTAAATGCCTTCCTTTTTTGATTTAATATTTACTTGATTTTTACCCTCACATTAATTTACATATCATGTTGACTCACCACAGTCCATCAGTAAGGTGCAGTATGTGCACTATCTTCAATCTCTAAAGAAGATGTCCCCAAGGACATACGAAGTCCTTTTTCATCTTTTTTCTTACATTCTCAATACTTGTATCTATGTCTGTCATGTTTACAGGTTTCTTTATCTCTTTTCAAGGGCAGTAAACATTACATCTTAATCTTCATATGCTTGTGGTATATTAGATTTGTCATGCTGAACAACTCAAACCTTTTTTTCTTGCCTCCAAAGAATTTCAATATGAAATTTTAATTTTTATATTAAATAAAAATATATTTCAATGTACTGTTACCAGAAATGTAACTTTAAGTAACACTGATGATTTTCATTAAAAGAAGGAACTTTTACAAAATTCCTGAACTTTTCTGGTTTGCTTCCCTTGGAGCTACCATAATATATTTCTTTCTTACTCTACATCTTTCTAGAGACGTGAAAGCAGGAAATTCAATATTTTTCTAATTAAATATTTATTCCAAAATTTATTATTTATGAATTTTACCCACTTATATGCATTGGCAAAAGTCAAATAAAAGAATTAAAATTTTAAAACATCTCATATACCCCAAATTTTCACATTCAAACTGTATGTTAAATGAAATGACTGCACCCAGGATTTCAGATGAGAGTGAAGATAGAGATGCAGAGATTTCAAAAGTTATTTCTTAAAGTGTGTCCCTTAAATAAATTAGAACTCTCCACATAAGCAAACTGTTCGCAATCTTCCTAATATGTTCATAAATTTTACTAGTAGCAGTAGTTTGCCAGGGTCCATCAGAAGAGTTTTCTGATTCACATGGAAGTTACAAAAAGAACATTTTATATGAGAACTATGAGTATTTATCAGTAACAGAAACTAAATCAGAAAATTCGAAAATGTATGTTAGAAGACAGATTAAGGTCTTCCGGCTTTCATTATGAGAACGCAGGTAGAATTTTTACAAGACTTCCATGAAAGTCTTGTTTGCTGTGTAATATGTATTGATAATTAGCAGCACAATACGTAGAATGTGGTTAAAGCAACAGCAACAGAAAAATTATCTCTGATTTATTCAACTTGAGTATTTGAATGGGTCTTAGTGTTTTGTTTAGAGCTGTATATTGTTGCAGCATTTTCTCTGTCTAATCACATTAGGGCAGTGACAGGCCTGTGACTGGACAGGAATAGGGAGGCTGAGCTGGAAGTTGAGGAGTGAGGATGTCAGAGGTCAGAGAAGGAAGAGAAATCATCATGGAGGCAGGTGAACAGGAGGACTATCCACACCCAGTGAGGTTTTGAACAGCCACAGGTAGTTAAGGTTTTTATAAGGTTAGAATAATTGGGTTAACACATTGTCTTTATCACTTGGCTCTGAAATTATTGTATTAGCATCTTGTAAATTGTGATCTTATTGATATATAAACCTGATTGGATAATTAAGCCTTAAGAGTCATGTTTCTACTGGGTAACTAGGCACTAGATGACTGATTGTGGGGTGTGTGGGGCGTTGTATGTAAGCGAGATGATCTTGCTAGTTGGAAGAAAATAGCAGGATCCCCTGGCACGTAGTGATGTGGCCGGCCGGTACCAGTGGCATTAGAAAAGAATGTGGTCTGGTGGGCCAGAAGAGTCTGTGGGGTGATCTTTTTTTTAATATTTCCCCCAACAGTATATGTCAATAATAAATCATTTTATGGTCAAAGACATTATTATAGATGTACAACTTAACAGCTGCATAAATATTTATGTTTAATGAGTGCTCAACCAACAACTGAATTTCCCAAGAAGTTTTTTAAAATGTGATTTGAACTTCTAAAAGTGAAGACATACATCAACTCAACTGCTGTCCAGATGAACTTGTAAAAATAATGCAATGATTTATGCACTATTTTCTGTATACTTTCTGCTTTGTCTTAGTTACTCTTGACTTTGCTACACATTAGAAGTCAAAATGACTAATGCTACCAGATGTAACGAGTGGCAGCCTAATGCACAAGCCTGAGAAATCAGAGATGTGGTGCTGGCGCTAGTTGTTTAATATGAAAACTTATTCCAAGATGAAAAACATTCTCATTATATATGATTAGACCACTGTATCTATTTACTCATTTATTTTGCTGTGAGTATTGAACCTACATCCTCCATGGATGACAAGAAGGTACTAAACTAAATTAATTAAACTCTAGCACTATTGATTAATTTTTAAATATAAAACTTTTTCTGAGTACATTTTCAATAGTCAAATAGTGACTATTTTATTATCCCATTTTCTTATGCAAATAATGTATTAATGCTTAAATGTGTACTAGAGAAATGTCTCTGTGGTTGTGGTTCCCATCAACAACATTAGTAGTTTATTAATCATCTGTAACTCAAGTACCAAGGGTTCCCATGCCTGGTTTTGGCCTCTACATGCATGCACAACACTCATTCACAGACAATTAAAAGGTAAAACGCAGAATACTGGGAAGTAGAGCTGTATGAAAAATATTGTTTCATAGTAACTTAACTTCCTTAATATAGCACATATCTACTGAACTAATTTTTAAAGTAATTTTAAAATATAATATTTTGGCATGTTAATAATTATTAATAAAGTGTATGCTTCTATAGTTAACATATACTAATTTATACTCACCTTTTCAGAGTCATTTTTTTTCTCACAGTAGTATTGTGCTATTATTTTTCTAATACTTTTTGAGAAAGCTTTGGTTTTGTATTGTTTTATTTTGTTTTGTTTTGTTTTTGAGAAAGGGTCTTCCTAGGTTCAGGTTATCTCTTGCTCTTATGGAACTTACGATATAGACCAGACTAGCTTCAAACACACAGAAATCTGCCTGCTTCTTTCTTCAAAGTGCTGATATCAAAGGTTTATGTCAATATGCCTAGCTGAGAAAGGTTTTCATGTTAGATTTCATCACTCCAAGCTCAAGGAACCTGGAGTTTGATCTGGCTGATGACCTTTGCTTCATTTTTGCCATTATCATTACCTTTCTTATGCCTAGTGATTATCTCCTTGTAGTGGCTATTGATTTAACATTATCTATCAGCACTATTTTTCCTTGGCATATAGAACAATTTGAATTTATGTTTGAGCATGTTATGAAATGTAGTAATGGCTTGTTTTCCCTTTTTATTGAATATATTCTTTATTTACATTTCAAATGTTATTCTCTTTCCAGGTTACCCCCCACACACACACACACACAAGCCCCCTATCCCATTCCCCCCTCTCCCTGCTTCTATGAGGGTATTCCTCCTCCTACCCTCTCACTTCCACCCAACCCTGGCATTCCCCTACACTGGGGCACTGAGCCTTTACAGGAACAAGGTCCTCTTCTCCCACTGATGTCTGACAAGGCCATCCTCTACTACATATGCAGCTGGAACCATGAATCCCTTTGTGTGTACTCTTTGGTTGGTGGTTTAGTATCTGGGAACTCTAGGGAGTCTGGTAGGTTGATACTGTTGTTCTTCCTTTGGGGATGTAAACCCCTTCAGCTCCTTCAGTCCTTTCTCTAACTCCTTCATTGGGGACCCCATGCTAAGTCCAATGGTTGACTGTGAGCATCTACTTCTATATTTGTCAGGCTCTGGCAGAGACTTTCAGGAGACAGCTATATCAGGCTCCTGTTGGCAAACAGTTCTTGGCATCCACAATTGTGTCTGGGTTTCTTGTCTGTATATGGGATGGATCCCCAGGTGGGACAGCTTCTGAATGGCCTTTCCTTCAGTCTCTCTTCCACACTTTGTCTCCATATTTCCTCCCTTAAGTATTTTGTTCTCCCTTCTAAGAAGGACTGAAGCATCCACACTTAGGTCTTCCTTCTTCTTTAGCTTCATGTCGTTTGTGAATTGTATCTTGGATATTCTAAGCTTTGGGGCTAGTATCCATACCATGTGTGTTCTTTTGTGATTGGGTTACCTCACTCAGGATGATATTTTCTAGTTCCACCCATTTGCCTGTGAATTTCATGAAGTCACTGTTTTTAATAACTGAGTAGTATTCCACTGTGTAAATGTGCAACATTTTCTGTATCCATTCTTCTCTTGGGGGACATCTGGGTCGTTTCCACCTTCTGGATATTATAAATAAGGCTGCTATGAACATAGTGGAACATATGTCCTTATTACATGTGGAGCATCTGCTGGGTATATGCGCAGGGGTGATATTGCTGGGTCCTCAGGTACTACCTGTCCAATTTTCTGAGGAACCTCCAGACTGATAATACTTTTTTAAAAGTGATGCTTTTTAATTTTTTAAATTTTTCTTTGAACTCAAAGCCAAGGACACTAATAGTGGTACATTCATAAAATGCAAAAAAGCCTTAGTATCTGACTGCTTATGGAAAAAAATCAGTCAGAGACACTTTAATAATATTGTTATCAGTGGTGGGAACCACGTACCATTATGATTACTCCTTATGTGAATGATGTTTATTTGTTACCTCAGACTACTTCAGGTTTATCCACGTCCAAACACTCACACATACACATACACACACACACACACACACACACACACACACACACACACAC
>NW_022196915.1:98159536-98175902 GCF_008632895.1 Mastomys coucha | reverse complement strand
AGAGAGAGAGAGAGAGAGAGAGAGAGAGAGGAAGAGAAACAAACAGACTCTTCAATATTGAGGAGCATTTACCCAAAGAAAATGAACCAGATATGTTTTCTGAGACATGATTAAAGTAAATGTCAAAAAGAATTCTAGTGTCCTAGTGTAAAATATAGGTGATATAAATGTAATACTGTTAACACAATTATACACACACACACACACACACACACACACATCTTTAACATGAACAATGTGTGCTTATGGTCTTAAGCTTTTTTATTATGTATAAGATATAAAGTCTAAAAATCTTTAACAAATATTTTAAGATACATAAAGTATGCAAATTGTTTATGATTTGTCTTGCTATTTTTCAATAATGACTAATTTAAAACATCGAAAAAACTGAAGAAAATACAACTGATTTTTAGCAGAGGCGATTTTCAGGTGACTTCGTTTTGCAGTCTACAATTCAAAATAAAATAGTTCAATGTGGTTCTGAGGAGAAGGTACAAAGAGCAACATTTAGCTTGCAGAGTGTGAGGAACTGAGTTCATATTAATAGAACCAACCCAAAGCCAGGATTGCAAGTTCTCATCTGTAAGCCCTGTGGTTCTATGCTGAAATGGAAGATGGAGACAGAACACCAAAAAGCTTATAGTCCAGTTACCCTTGCATATGCAGTGACTGACCTCCAAAAGAGATATCCAAGTCAAATAGAAGGCAGACAATCAGACAGTAAATAGCAACACATGAATTTGTCCTCTGACTTCCAGCTGGGGGGTCTAGCTCACAAATATTAATGAGAAAACACATTCATGCATACCCACACGCACAAGATAAAAGCTGAGAAAGTGAAATTGTTATTTAAAATAACGGTTTCTTAAAGGAAGAATTGAGTGTGAGTCATTCCTTAGAGTTGTTGGTCAAGGCATCTTAAGAGAACACCTCAAAAATAAAAGGTGTTTTCATTGCCCCTGAGGTCTGCCAGTCTTGAAGGTAAGACTCAGTATGGTGGATCATCATGTGTTCTTTCTATAATTTTTCATGATGAGTCTTAACACTTGGAGTTTGTGTAATGTTATCAGTCAAAACTCTACCCTGAAGTTTACAAGACTATCTAGGTCACCGTTATGGTGACCACAGAATAAGGTTTTCTTGTTGTTTGTTGGTTTTTGTTTTTAACTTTATTTCCAAAGTTAGGTCTCTAATACCTAAATAATCTTCAAATCATTTGTATTTTATACTTAACAACATAAATAGCATTCCGAAATATTTTCTTACTGTATCAGTAATATCAAATTATACAAATTGTATAACTCATGTACAACCTAAATGAACTGCAATTCCTGGAAACAGCATATTGCAGTGATGAGTCATAGTGCCAAAATTTCTGCATTGTGTCTAATTGATATAAAATTCCAGAGTGTAGTTCATGATAGGAGAGACCTGGTGCCGAACAGTGAGAGAGTTGGTCACACTGCATGGGATTAGGACGCCAAGCAAATACTGGGTGCTCGTGCCTTTTGCTGTTGTTCAGACTAGGATCTCAACACACAGAATGGTACCACCCATTCATTTGCTATCTTAAATAGCAAAGCCTGAATCTTTGAGAAACACTTTAATAGGATAAAAACTGAGATAAATATGTAAATACACATGTTAGGTAGAGCAAGATACAGAGCTTGTAGTTAAAGGAAATGTGTTCTTTAGAGAGAAAGTCAAACAATGCAATCTGATATTTTCTCCAGAATACGAGCTTAAACTGTCTCTTCTTATTAAGGTAATGGATTTAATATCTCAAGTAAAAGATGATAATTTATAGGGGGATTTGACACCTTTCCAAACCCAAAAATTTGATAAATATTGGCAGAATAAATTGATCCAGGCTTGTGTCACAACTGATATCCTATAGATACTGTACATTCAATGACATGCTGAGGTAGGCATTTCTCCTCTAACATCTAATTCCCAAAAACATTTTCCCTAAATGTTCACTGTTGATATCCTCCTTAAAGTTGTAGCCCTTTTCTTTCAGTGTACTTCTCAGAACTGATTGTACTCATAAACCGCCATTGGACCTACAGAGAATAAATTATGGGGCCTAAAATATCTGGTACTTCTTTTAGGAGGCAAGTCGAATCCATCCACTTGCAAAACCCATACCTCAATAATCACTGTACAGGTATGGCACCTGGGACATTCTGTTTTTATTTTAGGAAAAAAAATCATCTTTCTAAAGCTACAAATCAGTATGTTACAAAAGCACTCTACTGTATGAATTACATGGATATAGACCCAAGTAGACACATGACTTATCCTTGGTAGACTTCCCCTCTCTTACTCTAGAATTTTCAGTCTAGAACATAAAGGGTGGTCATGATCTGAGGAACCACAGAAGGTTCTGACATCTCTTCTCTTCTTCAATGCACGTTTGCAAGCCTTAGAATCATCTTTCTATCCCAAGTCCCAACCTCTTTCTCTTCAAATTACTTCTCTAATACCGGGTGTGTATTGATTCAGATTTCTACCCAAATCTGAAATAATATTTTTCTGAAAGTATTGCAGAATATTCACCTTTATAAGTAAAATCAACACATAAAACATACAGGTCTATGTGTAAATGCTGTAAAAAAAAAAAAAAGCTGTAACTTATGTAGAAAATGTAACTTGTACTTTCAAATCACACACTATCTCATTCTCTAGATGCTGGAAAAAAAATAAGGGAGAACACTTCAAATTTGCACCAGAACCGAGCTTCAATATTATTGGAGATCTTTGAGGAATGTTCTTCTGTAGGACAGTATACATTATGGATTAATGTTATTTTTATCTTACAACGTATAACATAATAAGTTAAAGCACTTTTGTACAATTCATTAAAAAGAACTGCATTGCTTACTTAGATAAGGCTACTCAAAAGCATATGCTATAAATTCAACTGAAATGCATATAGTTTCTAAGTATATAACTTTTATGCCTTTTTAAAGTAATCATATGCTTATATTTGTAATAGCAATGAATTAAAATTATCTTAAATTTTACTTATATCTTGAAAACCACTTCTCTCTTAATTTACCTACAAAGAAAATTCATTCAAGAGCAATTGAAAGTTTACTGAAAATATATATTACATAGATTTCACAAAGACTTGGACAAGGTAAATGACTATAATGTGATTGCCATTTTTTCATCAAATAAGTAACATTAATTTCATTATTTAAGATAGCAAAATGCATTTATATCATGTATATGTGATTAAAATTTAATAATACTACTTAATATTTTTGATTAAGTATTGTTTGATAGCCCACATCCATTCTTTTTTTTTCTGAAAAGATGCATGATTTAGCTAGCTACTTAACAAATAGCTCCTGCTAGCTTCTTTTATTTGTTTCTTTTTACTTTTCAACTCATGATAACTTGAATCTTTACAGCACCCATGGATTCCATTTAGGAAAGGATCTAATTTCTAATTACCTGAGCTAATTTAGTGGCAAGGAGAACAGGTGAGGGACTTATTTGGTCCCTGTGTGGGACCAGGGGTATTCATATGTAAGCAATGCCTGTGTGTGGCTGTGGATTGAAAGTGACATACTATCTTCACTTCTTGACCAGGATGACCTCTGGACCTAAGAAATAAAAAGGCTACCCACAGGGTATCAATGAAAAGCATTTAGGGAATGCAGAGCCAATGGAGGGAGCTCACTAATGTTTTCCTTTGCAAGCCCAAGCACTATGGATAATTATCTCCATATTCTGACCACCATATCATGGTGCAATAATTGCTTCTTTCACAGACAGAGATCACTACTAAATCATCATTTCTGCAGGTTTTTACTTATGCCGGAATGTGTTATTTCAGGTTTATGTTGTTTACAGGTGAGACAGGGAAAGCTGCAGGTGTCAGGGTTCTGCTCCTGGTGACAGCAGTGTCTTCACTGTAGCTCAGCAGGGCCTCAGCGTCCTGAGAGCACAGGTTAAAGAATACACAATTACTGAACCGGAGCTGTGGGATTTCCTTAGCTCGCCGCATACATTCATTGACAGTTAGAAAACAAAGCAAACTAGAGGCAACATTCAAAATAGGTATAACTGTTAATCCACAGAATTTTTTAAAAAGAAATTATGAGATTTTATCCTCTAATAATGTCTAGTTATATTTAAATAGATAAGATTTTCCAATTTACTATATTGGTGTTTGTCTTGGTATTTGGTATAACCAGGCTGAAATGTATGTGCATTTGTATAGTCTAGTGAGATATTTTCACATTACTCAACTCTTGAAAAATAAATGTGTGTGTATTTTGTTTGTAATGATGGTGGTATTGAAATGTTTTCTTTGGCCCAGTTTTTACTTTGTGTTTCTGATTACTTCCTACATAGAATTCTGAATCTAGGAATGACTTTGACTTCCTTACAATTTAAGAAGAAATTTGATTTTTAATAGCACTATGCAAGTATCTAACACAATACAAATGAAAGAATTACACCTTGACTGAGGAAATTGTCTGACCAGAACCCATTTCCAAGAAGCCCTCAGCTATGAATCATTTGGTCATGTTAGCCTACACCTAGCAACTGAGGCATGCCCACAACAAACACACAGATGACATCTGTGTGGACCTCAATATCTGTCATTTTTTTCCATACACAGTCTTTTTCTAGATACCATCAGTGGATAGCATCCTATGAGAAGGATGCTATTTCTTATTAACTTTGTCCATCTTCTGTTCTACATTTCCTTCTTCCCCATTGCAGCTGAAGAGTTCTAGGGCAACTGTAACTGAGAGAGGACTTAGGCACACAACAGTGATTCTTTCTGGAGTATGACAACTTTCAACTGCTATTGGCACAGTTACTGCATCTATGTGAACCTCTTTTCAACAATTTATCTTATCTTTATAAATGGGTATCTCTAGGATAGAGGTCAAGTGTGTGGAGATACTGCAGTGGCAAAAGAAAGGGTCAGGTTCTCTAGAGATGGAGTCAAATGTTTGGAGCATGTTTCCAGGGAATGTCACTCATTTCTCAAACCCCTAAACTTGAATTTTAAATAAAAGACGTTATGTCTAAAAAGTACATTTTTATAGGCTTGTACAGTTGATAGTTGTCCATCCAGCACAGCAAAATAGCTATGCATGTGACCCAAAAGAAAACAATAAACTATTTGAAACATGGAGAGTTCAGAACCAGCCTGATATAAATAATGAATTTCAGTCTGGCTAGAGATAGACAAGAACCTGGTTTAAAAAAAATGTGAGATTATTTTGATGCTATTTTTGTAACTAGGTTATGTAGTTTTTGAAAATGAACTTTTAAGATGATGATGCCATGTCAAGTCAGAAGAGTTTTCTCACATGCCTGAGAATCCAAACAATTTTTTTGTACTGATATTGTGCCGAAGCAGCTCAGACCTTCTGTGATGTGAGAATCATCGCATCATGACATATTGGTGACTTCCGTTTTTCACATGAAGGCCTCCTGGAGGGAGAATGATGTGTGTATTTTTTCATCGTTGGCACAAGAAATTCCAGCCAAAGAAATCAACTTTGCGAAGTAGACCATGTAGACAGCATTCCTGCAGGTCTTGACAATGTGACAATGGCTCGAGGATGCTGGATTTGATATCAATCCCGCCTCATCAATTTCTGCATTTGTGCTTATGATTTAAGGTCAGCTAAGACTTAGGGGGTGGGGAAAATGAAGACGTAGTTTTAACCTGTCACTTCTGAGATGACCCAACTGATGTTAAGGAAAAACCCATTCCTTTGAAAGTGCACATCACATAGTCATTGTCCCCCTTTATTCCCTGAAGCTGCAAGATGAGAGTGTCGTCTCTTAGGATTTCTAACTGGCTCATTGTAATATCCTCTGTGGCATCTAATTTCAAATTTAAAACAGCATTTTTATATGTACATAAAATGGTAATGCCTTATCAAAAATATAAGATGACTTTTTTAAAGATTTATTTATTTTATATGTGAGTACACTGTTGCTGTCTTCTGAAACCAGAAGGGGGCATTGGCTCCCATTACAGACAGTTGTGAGCCACTATGTGGTTGCTGGGAATTGAACTCAGGACCTGTGGAAGAGCAGTCAGTGCTCTTAACTGCTGAGCCACTTCCCAGCCCATAAGTTGACTCTTAATGTTCTACAAAATTTAATTATTTTTCCATGATATCTTATTAAAGTACAAAGAGGATTAATTATAGCTATTGATGTGTTCCTTATTCCTTAATTCTATTGTATTTTTCTTTGCATAATTATAAACAATGCTTTAAGTGCAAATTCCATCTGTATTTTTAATTTCTTTCACAAATACACAGATACTGGGAGTTCTTTATAATATGGTTCCATCATAAATTTGTACAGTGGAACTGTTACCTGAACAAGAAGCTACAATTTTACTAGTGTGAATACAGGTCTTATATTGAGGTAAAATATTGCCCATGCTATGTAGACCCATGAGGAAATAAAACAAAAGAAAGCTGAGGCAAAACTACAGACTCCAAAGTTAAATTTCAGTCATACAAGAAATAAAAAAAATAAACTCCCAAAATAGAAGCGCTGTCCTCAATCTTGCCAGCAGCTGAGTCTTCTCAGCTACTAGGTTTTTGACAAAAGCACCACACACACACAGGAGAGAGAGACAGGGGGGGAGGGAATTAAAAATGCAAAATCTGTATCTTACTAAGAAAGCACTTCAATTAATTTGTTTATAATCATAACTCAAACTTGTGTGTGAATCATTGCATGAGAATTACTATAAAGCTAACTTAATTTAGTATATTCCCCTCAAGTAAGGTCTATATATATTTGCTGGATCCTAAAGCTACATTTCTCTCTCCAAGGGGTAAAGGAAGATTGGAAGATATTGAATACTTAAAGCTGCTATAATACTGCATCATCATCAGTCCATAATTTCTGAAGCATTTCTTGAAATGAACTATGTCAGGAACTGGAGGTAACACTGCTCAGTTCTCTACTGCAGAGGTCTGCTTTTGGAGAGCAGAAGTGACTGTTAGCCTCAGGAGTTGAAACTATCTCCAAAGCTGTTCCTGTACTAGCTGGGCTGCCTTGTTGGGCCTATGTGGGAGAGGAAGTGCCCAGGCTTGGAGAGATTTAAAGTGCTAGGGTTGGGGGGAGTACACAGGGGTCCTCCCCTCACCCAGAGGAGAAGGGGAGGGCAGGGGAACAGTAATCAGGATGTAAAGTGAAAAAGAACAATAAATAAATGCAAAAAACATAGAAACAAAAGAACAGGTTAATTGATCCTTAGGGAAATTACAAAATATTTTAAAATTGTATTTATACTATTGCACACCTCCACTGTAGTAAAGACTATCATTACCTGGAATAATAACAACAACAATAACGAAAAGATTCTCTGTAAGTCATATGTTACATGGTTCCTGATATGCACTATGACAGTGACTGGGAACACTCTGTATAGTAGAGCAGACCTGTTCTTAGAGCTCTGATATTGGGTGATGTACATTGTGGACTTCCTCATAGGGTTGGCCAAATATCTTCTGCAATATGAGGCTTCCCTCTCTTTCTGAAGAGTTCAGACCTGAATCTGGTGCACAAGTTCTTCCTGTTTTAAATTTTGCTCATTTAGATGATAAAAAGGAATCTGTAATAAGCCATTACACTTCTGCTTCACTCTAGATACCACTTTCTAGGGGAATTTAAAATGATATAATTAAATTTGTATTTTAAGATAAAATGAGACAGAGTATCATTTCTGAGTTTATTTGATCACATATTAATTAATGAATTGGGCATCATACCGAGTGTATGAGCTTAGTCTGAAGAACACAGGAAATCTGTGGTAAGGCACAGTTAGTAACAAGTAATGTACTCATTTACAGGTAGACAATAACCTTGTTATGGCTTGTTGGAAATTTCTTCCTTGAACTGGAAGGAAAATACAATATTCAGATCAATTATGTTAGCATCAGGTCCTCCAGGCCTGTGACGTCGCATGGGTAGGCCTCACAGACCCATTGCCAGGGCAACAGACACCATATTCCCAGAATCCATTGGGCTCACCTCTCACCTTTACGTGCGGCCAATACGTCAGAACCCACCTCCCCCACCCCCCACACACACAGAGGAACATTTCTCTCTCTCTCTCTCCCTCCCCTCTCTCTGTTACTGTACCCTCTCTCCCTCTCAATTAAACCTCTTACATGTGGAACTGTTTGGGTCTAGTGTGTGGTATGTTCTGATGCAACCTGCTGTTCTAACATATCAAATTAGACTATAAATTATTTTTTTCTTTAATAGTGGGCTTTAAAAATATAAATCAAGCTTAATTTTGCATTTTTCCCCTCAAATCATGCATAGTTACTCTGACGAAGTAGATACATTCTGTTTATGCTGTCTTTATTCTTGGTCCTTTTAAAATTATATTTTTATTATTTTATTTTATGTATGTGAAAAACATATACATAGTTACCAGTTTCAGTGGAGGCTAGTGATGAGCTGAGTTCTAGAAACTTCTCTAAAACTAGAAATGTCTCGAGTGGTTGATTTGTAGTTAGTCCACTCTTGGGTTTAGATCACCAGGTGACATCTATACAGGGGTTCATAGGACAATAAAGACATCCTAGAAGAAACAAAGCATCACTAGGAGCCAAATGTATCAAAAATGATTTGTTATTAGATGATATAATCCTCAAGTTCCAACCTAAGACACATGGAATAATAATACATGAGGCTTCAAGGAATCTAAGAGGTAACTCAATATATTGTGATCGAAGAAAAAAATGAAGTTCATATTAAAATATACTCAGTCACTTCGTTGACAGTTTGCCCAATACACAGCCTACTGTGCCCATCCTGGATGTGAGCTGGCTACAACTGCTATGAAGTTGGATGTATTCAAGGCTTTGTCAGAACAGGAGAACGAACAGCTTGTTGGCCGCTCTAGTGGAATGCCTGGTTGCTGCTTCTATGACCTGTCTGTCCGTGTGTGTGTGTGTGTGTGTGTGTGTGTGTGTGTGTGTGTTGTCTTACTTATTACCTATGACACTTTCATGGTCTTGGTTTTCCTAAAATAAAAAAATCCAATAAATTTCAAGCTTCAAAACAGCAGACCCTGTATTACATGTGGTTTAAATGACATAAAATAGTGCATATTGTGAATATATTAAATATTAAATTACTGACAATCAGTTGGTAAAATAAGATGAGGTTTAGCTGATATTAGACATGATTCATGAGCCACTAGTAGAAACTAAAGTTCCTGAAGACAACTAAGCAAGTAGTCAATGAAAACACATTAATAAATATATATATTTATTATATATATAAATAAATATTATAATATAAATATATATAATATAAGTATATATATTTATTAAATATATATTATATATGTATATATATATATATATATATATATATATATATATATATATATATATATATATATATATATATATATAGGCACTTTTAGAAGCATGGGGCATCTGAGGTGTGGTGAGACTAGGCTTATCTATCTAGCAAACTAAGTGGCAATGCATCTCCCTCACAGGAAAAGACAGGGCTCACATAGTTTTTAAAGAGTTTACACCTTGTTTTGAAAGTGTCCCAGTCAAATTAAAGTCTAGGAATATGATCAGAATGTGCAGCAAAAAAAAACTGTCAGATTTATTTGATCAGCCAAGTCCCAGTTAAATGAATGGTTACACTTTAAAAATGGTGTGCACAATTTGTGTTTATTTAAACAAAGTATAAACAAATAAGTAGACAAAGAAACCCTCTTCTGCAAGAACAGCATAACAGGACTCCTTTTATGTATACTGACATCTCACAAAAGAGTGGTACATCATAATTCAAAAGAATCAGAAAATAAATGCCTTTGTCCAGTTATCTTACATAAGCCTTCATATTTGGTGACATGACAAAATATTGTACATTTTGCCACATATTTATAGGATAAGAAAATAGCAACCCATTATTTACCTATACAATTATTTACCTATAATACTTTCTATTCCAACAAAGATTCTATGTAAGCCAGACCCTCTACCCATCTTTTGAATTATATAAAAATGAGCAAAACTGTCTAAGTGTTCATTTATGTGTTAATGTTCTCAAGTGGGAACTGATTTCTTCAGTTTTGATTGTTTCCCTTCATGTGGAGAGAGAATACTCCAGAGAAATGAAAAGACTTCTAACACAAAGTGAACAGCATGAGCACATTCAGCTGACCACAGGACGCTGCCTCCTCTCTGCTGGACTAAAACTTCAAACCCATTAACAGGGTGGAGGCATTCCAGCTTCCTGAGTCAAAAGTTCAGCAGCACACGTTACAGGATGCGCCCCACCTCTAATGTTCTCTAATGCCCAGAAGTCATTTCCATTCTCAGGGCACAGTGGTCAATAACTGCCTTGATTCTGAACGCATGCACTGTCGCATAAGAGCCTATTTGCCCCGTTAATTGGCAAAGCAGCAGTGATTCTTAGGGAAAAATAAATAAATAAATACTGTTTTGAAATCTAAAAAGATGTGTTTTCCGTTTGAAGTTGAGAATGACTGTGGTGAGGAATTGGTGGTGCCTGTTTGTGTGGCCTTTAATCCTTCTGTTTCCCAATTCATTAGGAATAGCTCTGAAGTAGGCCAAATTAGTTACATCATAGTATGAGATTGCCACTCTTTTTTTACATTTGTAGCAACTGGAGGAAGAACTTGGGAAGATGTCCTGGTTTGTCTAATTGTACTTAACCAGCAATTTTTCCAAATGTCACTCTCCTTAGGAAAATGACAACATGTTCTGAATAATCATTACACACATAAATGTATAGAGAAATAAGTTTTAGTATCTGGTTATCTGTCTAAATTATCATCAACTTTAGCATATGTATATTCCAATTTATGCTCATAAGCACATATATTTACATGTTTTAAACACGTGTTATATAGCAATTCAGTTTAACCATTGCTCATTAAGGACAATCACTTGACAATCACTGGATTAATGATAGTTAAATTACTAATGTAGGTCAATATTGCTAATATTTTTCAGGCATAGGTCTGTAGAAAGGTTATATGAATATAACCTTTAAATATGTATGCATATATGTATATATGTATATATATAATATACTTCACAAAATTTGGAAATGGTTGCTTGTTCTGATTTGTGTAGTACATAAAATATATCTGTTCTTAAAACATAACTTCAGAGTTGATATATGATTGCATCCATACTTTTCTACTTATATTACAGTCTCACTTTTTGTGAAAAAAAGAGATATCATATGATATACAAGTGAGACAGCTGACAGTGAACCTCATATCATATTATACTTATACCAATTTATTACTATGTTCGTAAGTCTTTCAATGATGAAAGAAATGTAGCTATGACTCAGAAAAGGAGCTATGTCATTTTGGACAGCCATCTTATCTTACTTAATTGGTTATTAGATTGTGTGTACTAACAAGATATTTTAAAACAAAACACATACTAGTAAAATATACTTATCTCACTGGATATATTTATAAGTATTTGGAAATAAAATATTATACTATATAATTATACACCTTAGAGTTTTATGCTTAACTAGAAATAAAGGCTTGGTGTGGGTATGGAATGCCTTTAATCTTACCATAAATAAGATAGAACCAGGGGGTCTCTGGTATTCATGGGTAACTAGGTCTATAGAGAATTTCTGGTAAGCAAGGGCTACATAATAAGGGCTTGTCTCAAAAAGAAAATTAAAAAACAATTCAAGCAGCACAAAAAGGTACCAGGTAATTCAAAGTTATTAATAAAAAAGATTAATTTCATTGGCATTAGCACTAAAATATTTTCCACATTAAAATAATATAAGATTTGCCTTTGTTGTTCCTAAATATACATACAAGGACATCAGAAATGTTTGTTGATTCATTGTTTTTATAATTTTACTATTAAAAATGTCTGAAACTGAAATTGAAATATTGCCTCTGATTTTACCAGTCTAGATACTTGCAATGCCCATTTTCAAGAGAAAAAAATTCAATATTAGACATCAATTTAATTCAGACTAGTGAGTGAGAAAATAAGATTTTATATTTAATGTTCAATAGTTCCCAAAATTGAATGTTATAAGTTAAACATTTTTAGAAGGTTTATGCAATTTATGCACTGTATGCAATTATTACATAGTTCCTATAAAACTAATATTGCAGTACATGGGGACAAAAATATTTCATAATACACACATCTGTTCTATAGTTTTCCAATAAAGACACATTCTGGAGTTTTCTGATTTCCTGCCTTAAAGCTTGTTTGCTGTTGCTGGCCAGCGGCAACAATAAGAATGGGTTTTCTGGAATATGGAGTCAGGAGAAAATTGGCAAGCCATGTTTATGTTACCTTAATCCACATGGAAGGGTCTTAAAAATATTAGACAGCACCCAAGTGTGATCACTCAGCCATCTTTCATTTTAATAATCCCTTGTTACAAGCCAACAGGTAGAATAGGTGAGGCAAAACCCCTCCCCCAAGTTCATCAGCATGCTTGCCCAATCAGCAGCTCCCTATTCGGTCTCTGGAGGTGGGACTTCCGATGTAATTGGAACCAGGAGAGAGGCATGGCAAATAGCAGGAGGTGGGCAGAGAGATGTGGTTATGAGAGGCAGGCAGGATCAAGCAGGAGGGTTACAGTTTGCCATGAATTTTTATCAAATAATTGTTCTGGTATTTCATTTTACCAAACAACCACAATGTGTTCTTTTTTTTTTTAATGAGTTTCTTATATTTCACCTCTGTAGATATAATACTTATAACTACAAAGCAATAGCAGGCTGTACAGACATGATTTAATTAGTTTGTGTTAAAAAGAAGGCAGCGAATTGATTTATTACACTTTGGGTCTGGCCCCAAGTGATGACATCAGGCCTGAAGTGTCACCCCTAGTTCTCCACCTTCATGAGCACTTTATGCTAGTCAGAATCAGTTCTGTAATGTGGCACTAGATCCTTACTGGGTCATCTATTCTGAGACTGCAGTTGAAAGCTTTTCTTTTTCCTTTTTTTTTTTCACTTTTTTTTTATAAGATATTTTCTTTATTTACATTTCAAATGATATCTCCTCACCTGGTTACCCCTTGGAAAATATATCAAAAACACAAACAAAGACAAAACACAAACCCTGTTTCCTCCCCCCTTCCCCTGTTCATCAACCTACCCTCTTCTACTTCCTGTCCCTGGCATTCCCTTACACTGTGGCATAAAACTTGACAGGGCCAAAGGCCTCTCCTCCCATTGATGACTGACTTGGCCATCCTCTGTTACATATGCCCCTGGAGCCCTGAGTCCCACCATGTGTACTCTTTGGTTGCTGGTTTAGTCCCTGTGAGCTCTGAGGTTACTAGTTAGTTCATATTGTTGTTCGTCCTAAGGGGCTGAAAACCCTTCAGCTCCTTTGGTCCTTTCTCTAGCTCCTTCATTGAGGACCCTGTGCTCAGTCCAATGGATGGCTGTGAGCCTCTACTTCTGTATTAGTCTGTCAGAGTCTCTCAGGAGACAGCTATATCAGGTTCCTATCAGCCAGCACTTGATGACATCCATAATAGTGTCTGGGTTTGATAATCGAATATGGGAAGGATTCCCAGGTGGAACAGTCTCTGGATTGTCCTTCTTTCAGTCTCTACTCCATAGTTTGTCTCTACAACAACTTAGATGGGTATTTTGCCCTTTCTTTTTCTTTTTTTTTTTTAAATGTTAAGTAGAAACTGGACATTTATTCCATCAACTTGAAAAATAATAATGGATGTCAGCGTCAACATCTTACCACACAATTACTTCATACTGACAAGTTTAAAGGCATTCAGTTGTGTTCTGTAACTATAATTGTCTTCCATTCTTTGCTTGTAGGTAAATTCCAAACATTACAATCAATATACTGTCTAACACAGGGTCTCTCTCCTTCTCAACAGGCCCAGTGTGCTACTGAAGAGAACATACTAGAATCAGGACTTAACACCTTCTCCTTTGATACTACATCAATTTCTCAAATCATTCTAGATTTCTAAGAAGGAATGAAGTATCCACACTTTGGTCTTCCTTCTTGAGTTTCGTGTGGTTTGTGGACTGTATTTTGTGTATTTCGATCTTCTGGGCTTATATCCACTTATCAGAGAGTACATGCCATTCTTTTGTGATTAGGTTACCTCTCTCAGGATTATATTCTCCAGAGTCATCCATTTCCCTAAGAATTTCATAAATTCATTGTTTTTAATAGTTGAGTGGTACTCCATTGTGTAGATGTATCACATTTCCTGTATCCATTCTTCTGTTGAGGGACATCTGGGTTGTTTCTGAGCCTTTTCTGGGTATATACTCAGGAGTGGTATAGCTGGGTCCTCCAGTAGGACTATGTCCAATTTCTGGAGGAACCACCAAACTGAGTTCCAGAGTGCTTGTACCAGCTTGCAATCCCACTAGCAATGAAGGAGCATTCCTCTTTCTCCACAACCTCTCCAGCATCTGCTGTCACCTGAGTTTTTTATCCTAGCCATTCTGACTGGTGTGAGGTGGAACCTCAGGTTTGTTTTTATTTGTATTTCCCTGATGACTAAGGATGTTGAATATTTCTTTCAGTGCTTCTCAGCCATTTATTGAACAAAGAAACAAAGTCAGGAGGGAAACGCCCATTTACAAGTGCTATAGCTCATTTCTTTGTGGGATCTTAGCCATTAATATCCTCAGTGCTAGAAATGATTTTCAAAGTTCATACACACATACACACACACACACTTGTATTGTATGTCTTTCTCTATATATACATATATACATATATATATACATATATATACATATATATATATAATGTGCACATATTTGCATACTTTCTCAATCTTTTATGTTATAAACTATTTGGTAAATGTGATCCCAGTACACTTGACAATAGTGAGCTTGTTATAAAGTGGGCTACACAATGAAATATGATCATTTTGTTGACTCAAATGGGTACTTTTTAGATTCAACTAACCACAGGTCAAAGGTACAAGAAAACCTTTGTATGTGCTAAACAGACTCCACATTTTCATTATACTCTAAACAGTCCTGTGTAACATCTATTTTAAGGAATTGTCATGACATTAAGCATTGTAAATTAGTTAAAGGTGCTTTCAAATATTCAGAAGGATCTGCACAGGTTAGGGACAAACATTCTCCTATTTTATAAAAGGGATTTAAAAAAATCTAAGTATTTTTGTATTTTCAACACTTCTTGGAACCTTTCCCCAGAGTATGTGAAGGACAACTATATATGCAGATGGTCTTGACTCAAATGTGAGGTTACATGTAAAGTTGTCTTGCGTTGTGTTTAATATACCTACACTTTTAAACATTGCTGGTTGGCAACAAAATCCAGATGAATCCAGACTTAGAACATTTAACTGAAAGTTATCAAATTTACCAAACTATAAAAGTTATATTCAACAGAAATGGAGTTTTAAGGGCCAATCTTTAACCTTTGATATACAGTGTGATTCTGTATAATGATTGCAGTGTAACACGAGACTCCCTGAGTCTAACAGCATCTGTCCATTCCAAAGAAACCACTGTTGGCTACTTAAGTCAATGATTCATGGGTAGCTGCTGCTTGTAGCTGGAATCCAACTTCAGAGTGAGCATCTTTAGTCCTAGAAAAGAAATAATTCAAAAGTTAAAGTATAACTTTTATTTGTGTTTGTGTGTCTTACCTGTGGGTGTGGTATTATGTGTATAACTGTTCTTGTGTCTATTCAAATCGCAGAGGCATAAGCTTGTACACATGCTTCTATGTAGGCCACAGGTCAATAGAGGGAGATGCCCTGCTCAGATAGATGCTTTTACCTTATCTTCAGAGACGTAGTTCACTGAACCTGTAGACTGTACTTCTGCCTAGCCTCTGCCTAGTGACCTCCTGGCATCTGTAGCTCTACATTTGAGCAGCAAGGGTACAGCTGCTTGTGACTGTAAGAAACCAGTTACTGCCCACTGTCAATAGGAGATGCTCTTAGAGTATAGAGGAATTACAAACAAGTGGGAGGCACTAGGTCCTCCCTCTTTTAGATGGAAATAGGAGCCAACTGTTGAAGGGTCTGAAAGGGAAGACTTTACAGGTGGCATCCTAACCAAGCCATCAGGAAAGGAGGGACAGTCTCAAGTACCACCCTGTTCCCTGGATGAATCATTGTGTCCTCGGAACCCAAGACTGGGGAAGCAGTCCTGATCTACTGGCAAAAAGGATAGAAATATCTCCAAATTAAATGCCAAATCAACACAAAGGCCATTTTTGCTTTTTCCCCATGCTAAGTCCCTTTCTGCAAACTATGATTTGGTTTGAATAATATTAATTGTTTAATTTCCGATAGAACCATAATCAGCTTT
>NW_022196915.1:98157726-98159526 GCF_008632895.1 Mastomys coucha | reverse complement strand
TGTAGGTAGCAGGCATTTGGAACTTAGGTTTCCTTGTTTCTATGGCAAACATATTACCTGCAGATATCTCGCTCCTCTGTGTCTCAATATTGGAAACATTATTTAATATTGTCTGTCAGTTTTATATTGTCCTTAAGCCTAGCAATGATGTGTTGGATCATTCTAATTCTGGAACTTTCTGCATGTAATTTTAAGTGTTTTTATCTGTGATTGGGGGAAGAGTTTCCATCTAAGAAAGACTAAGAAAAAGAGAACCAATCAGTATATTGCAATCATTCTTTAAAGAAATAAAAATATGTAAACATGGTTTTAGGAAAGTAAGTATGTACATAGGTAATGTATATTTTTCATCTGGAATAAAGATAAAATATTGACAAAGGCTACATTATCTAGTTATAATAAACTGTCAGTGTGATAACTGCTTAGCCAGCCTTAATAACTCATTATTTTGAAATACAATTATTCTGTTAATATATTGCAGTAATATAAAATATTCTAAATCTGTTCAGTGAAGACATATACATAATGATGCCATAGTTCATTAAAACTATGTTATATTTTGTGACATAATAAATACTTATTTATAGAGAAAACACATCAATGATTATGGCTATTTTTTGAATGAATCCCTCTTTGATTGAAGTCTATTTTAAATTCTTTTTACTTATTATTGCTTTGTATTGTTCTCTTTGGTTTTGTAAAATACAGTCTCACTCTATAGCTCTGTCTCACCTGAAATTTGCTCTGTAGGCTGGTCTAGCCTTAGAACTTTCACTTATTCCTAGCCTTTGCCTCCCAATGCTGATGTCTGCCATAACCTCCATACTTCATATATTCATTTTTAAACTTTTATTCTTCTCTTACCCATTACATTCTAATTTCAACTCCCCCTCCTTCCATTCCTCCAAGTTCTCTAGTCCTAAGCCCATCTCCCCTCTCCCATAGATTAATTCCTGCTTCCATGCAAATATGAAAAAAAAAACAAGAAAAAAAATGAAAAAGAAAAACGAAGAGAACAGAAAATAAAAGAAAAGGAAAAGGGAAAAAGAAAGAAAAAACAAGACAAGACAAGGAAAGGAAAGGAAAGGAAAGAAAAAAAGAAAAGAAAAGAAAAGAAAAGAAGTCAGGCCTTCCAGTGACATCCAGGGAACATTGCCTAACTGGGTACAGTAATACTGGTCACACTCTTTTGTCATGACTTCATGTAGAAGCCCAGTAAGAGAACGAGTCCCAAGCAGATGCAAAAGCATCAGCAACACCTCTTATTCCCATTGTTGGGAGTCCCCCAAGAACACCAAGCTAAAACCCTAAGGTCCCTGCAGAGGACATAGCTCAGACCCTATGGTCCCTGCCGAGGACATAGCTCAGACCCTATGGTCCCTGCTGAGGACATAGCTCAGACCGCCCCAGAACTGTGTGTTTCCCTCAGTTTCTCTAAGTTCCTTTGAGCCCTGATTGGTTTACTCTGTGTGCCATGTTCCTGATCCTTCTGGCTCCTACAGTTCTCTCTCCCTCTCTTCCAAGGTGATTCCCTGGCTCTGTTTAGTGTTTGACTGTTTGCCTCTGCTTCCTAATAAGAGATTTTAAATTTGTCAGGTTTGTATTTTAAGACAGATGATGCAAAACATACTATCTAAACCAAAGAAAAACTCCTGGTATTTTTGTTGCTTTTTAGTTGGCACAAGTACTAAAGATATATTATGTAGACTGTTCATCCAGGTGTATAATATTTGAGGACTATATTCAAATGTATATATGTATATATATATATATATATATATATATATATATATATATATG
>NW_022196915.1:98155721-98157716 GCF_008632895.1 Mastomys coucha | reverse complement strand
TATATATATATATATATATATATATATATATATATATAAATTTGGATTCAGATTAGTGGATTGTACCAACACAGAGTAATTTTAATGAGGTTCAAAATTTGGGTTGAGTAACTCTGGTAATATACAGCAGACAGTGACTGTGATATTCAACTTGTTCCTGTATTTTTAAGAATGAGGATTCCATGGATTGTAGGAAGTCAGGTCTGCAGCCTCGAAAAACTAGTGTACATATGTAAATACACACACAAACACACACACACACAAACATGCACACACACATATATGTACATGTGTATACATATGTATGTATATATACTTACATATATATGTATGTACACACATATATACATTATATATATATATATACACAAGTATAATATTTTTCTATACAGAAATAAACATCCTTTCAGGGGATACACAACAGGGTATTTTAGCATCGGCTCTGTTTCCTCAGCCCTTGCTGGTCAAGTAAGTGGAACCTGCTGTTTGCAAAGGTCTATTCACTCCCAGGGAGGGGCAGTTTCCAGTTGATGCCTTTGATTGCTTTTCTGTATACAATTTAAGCCCTGGAATTGTGTAGCTTTTACAGGACAGCCTAAGGTAGATTATGTCTTCCTCAGTAAGCCTGCCAATTTCAGTCTTTTTGAGAGGATAAGAGATAAGACCAGGGTGCAAACCAGGGGAAATCGTCAAAGTGGTGTGAAGAGAGCTAGGGCCGAGGAAGAGGAGTGGCGAATAGAGACCACAGGAAAGGGCACTTGTTATGCATCAGCCACTTCTTGAGTGGGTAAGTGTGTTTTCAACCTCGTATCCTGGCTTGAATCAAACACTCCTCCCAGCACTAGGTTTCCTGCTGATGACACTCCTGTACCATGGGTCTGCTCCTGCTGACTGAGTTTTGCATTTTTATAAGGTCTGATTATAAAACGAATGACCCTAAAACCAGCATAACAGGAGATTACTGGTAATGGTTTTAGTTTGAATTATAGTAGTAGTAAGATAAATAGATCCACCCAACCATGTCTCTATACCCTACTCCATTTCATTTTATATTTTATCAACAAAATTGATTTAAATGGTCAGGATTCACTGCAAGTCATCTGGCATGCTTTCCTCATAGTTGTTTAAGAATTTTTTTTAATTTCAATGTTAAAATGTTTAATGTCTCTGAAACATGCCAGCTTTCTTCTCTAACCAAGTGAAAATATGTTTAGCACTGAAGGTATTTTAGAAAATATGAAATAACTACTTTATTTTCTTAAACTGTAATTTTAAGTTGAAACTGTCCCTCAGTTTCATGAACTTGGGTTCCCTAGAGTGGAGTAAAGGACCTGAAATATAGAGTAGAGAGACGAGAGAAAACACAAAGCCAAGTTGCACCCCAATCAAGGCTTCGTACTTTACTTCGGGAGGGGAGGTTTAGCATTTTTTATGTACACCCGAAAGTGAATCTCTAGCTTACAATGATATTTGCATAACATAAACACTGTGGGAGGAGTCAGGTAGGAGTCAGGAGGAGGATAACCAGGACTTGGATGTCTGCGGATGTCTTCAGGCAGTGGGCATTGCCATATCTCAGAGTGATCTCCCCGGAACAGCTTTCTTCAAAGACAATCTGACAGTCTGCAGAGTGCTTTGTCTTGGCTCCGGAGGTAATAGCCTCAAGAGGAAATCGCCAGAGTCCGAAGGCTGAGCTGAAGCAGGGAGGTAACATTAAGTTATTTGTCTTTTTTTAAAGTAAGGCCCCAATCCTCTAGGAAATATTATTTTATCAAGGTTCTATCTTTGCTGAAATAAATATCTAAATGACTCAAAGTTTGAAGAAACCATTTAATTACATGGCGCCCCATAGCTTAGGTGAGTTTTAAGGTAAGTAATGATCACCCTGTAGATTAATTTTTAAATAGTGAGCACATACCTGAATGTAGCCTGATGGGTTTTGAGTCGCGGCAGAAAGCGTCTGCAGACACCAGGCCCAGGCAGTTTCATGTGTAA
>NW_022196915.1:98144883-98150248 GCF_008632895.1 Mastomys coucha | reverse complement strand
CTTGGCTGTAGGTTTGTTGTGTCCCGCGGCGTCTGCAGTCTCTAGGTGAGTGGTGCTCTACGCGCGCGGAACAGCAGCCTCTACGGTGGTACTGGGAGTGCAGTAGCAGCAGCAGCAGCGTCAGCCGCTGTGGTGGTGCTGGGAGCGCTCTCTGCGCGGCGGCGGCGGCGGGAGCCGCTGCTCTACCTGGCAGCTGGGGTCCCAGCGGCCGCTCCACGTGGCTGTGTGCCCTGTCTGTCCCGGCGGTGAGGAGCTGGTCGGTAGACGCGAACTGCCTTTTCCCGGCCAATGCACCAAAATGATGGGTTTTGAGTCGCGGCAGAAAGCGTCTGCAGACACCAGGCCCAGGCAGTTTCATGTGTAAGAGGTTTAATTGGAAGGGGGTAGGGGGTAGCAGCCCAGGAAGAGAGAAGGGGGAGAGAGAAGAAGAGAGAGAGAGAGAGAGAGAGATGGAGGGAACTACCCACATATTTATATGTGGGGTGACGTAGTAATCTAGGTAAAGGTGGGAGCTGAGCCCAATGGATTCTGGGAATATGGTGGCCGTTGCCCTGGTGACAGGTCTGTGGACCCGCCCACATATCTGCTGCAGGCAGGTTCTTGATGCTAACATAGCCAAAGGATGAATACTGATAAGAGTACACTTGCATTTGATTTGTAGTGATAAGCAAGCTCTTGTTTTAGATATGAGTGGTGTTTTCAACATTATTCTATTTCCCATGGGAAATAGGTGGTTAGCCAGAAATGTGGATAAAACAATACAATTCTAAGTTAGTCACAATACAAACAATAAAAAAAAATCACCAGAATATTTTTGTCTCCTTTTTATCTTTCAAAACAAGGTAAAAAAAAATCTGATATTATACCTACAGAATTAAGTATCTTTATTTTTATCTTTTTCTTTCTATTTATTTATTTATTTATTTATTTATTTATTTATTCACACTCCAGATTTTCTTCCCTCCTGCCTCTAGCCATCCTCTGACTGTTCCCCATCCCATACTTCCCCATCCTCCTGTCTCCACTGAGGATGTCTCCACTCCCTACCACTCACATGACCTCTAATCTCCCTGGGGTCTCCAGTCCCCTGAGGGTTAGGTGTGTTGTGATTATAAAAAGATAAAGGGGATAAAAATATGTTTTATGGGGGTGTGGAGGTAGGGGATGTCCCCCTATGCCAAGACATCCCTTTCACCAGCAATGATGAATTGCATGATGATGCAATTCATGATGGTATTGCATGAAATAGAGTTTATTCTGACCATGGGGAGGGGATTTTAAAGAGTAGTAGAGGCAGAGAGAAAGAGAGAATAGAGAAGTAGAGGCCCACCATGACCATGTGGAGAGAGGGAAAAAGGGAATGGGGAGAGAGGGGGCAAGAGAGAGAGAGAAAGAGAGAGAGAGAGAGAGAGAGAGAGAGCAAGAGAGAGAGGAGGGGACAAGTAGCCCATTTTATAGTAGGCCAGGCCTATCTGGCTGTGGCCAGGTAACTGTGTAGGAGAAGTTCAGACAGAATACCAGCAAGATGCATCATCCCTGATTGAACCCAGGCCCAGCAGTCATCTATGTTGGGGGCCTCATATCAGGTGTATGCTGCCTTGGTGGTCCAGTGTTCCTCCTACAGGGTTACCCTCCTCCTCAGCTTCTTTCAGCCTTTCCTTAATTCAAGCACAGAGGGTCAGCAGATTCTGTCCATTGGTTGGGTGCAAATATCTGCACCTGACTCTTTCAGCTGCTTGTTGGGTCTTTTGGAGGACAGTCATGCTTGGTCCCTCTTTGTGAATGCTCCATAGCCTCAGTAATAGTGTCAGATCTTGGGGCCTTCCCTTGAGGTGGATTCCCCTTTGGGCCTGTTGCTGAACCATCTTTTCCTCAGGCTCCTCTCCATTTCCATCCCTGCAGTTCTTTCAGACAAGAACAATTATAGGTCAGAGTTTTGACTGTGGAATGGCAACCCCCTCACTCATTTCCACTATGTTCATAGCACCCTTGACTGAGATAGCCAGAAAATGGAAACAACCTAGATGTCCCATGACAGAAGAATAGATACAGAAAATGTAGTTCATTTATACAATGGAATAATTTTATCTTTTTCAAAAATTGTAACTGTAAAAGGGATGTCACTTTCTTACAATATAATAATAATTCATACTATAGTTATATTTTTATCACTTAACATGAAAGGGCATTCATAGTTTTCTTTCTATTTTTCATTCTCTGTAGCCACTGTCTACAAACTCTATTATCTGGATCACAGGTGAAAATATTCCTAGTTCACCATGGTTTTGAATTTTGTACATTCCATTGCTATTTCTTGGTAAACGACCCTAGCCACTAACAATGTCCACATAATGCTTTCAAATACACCCTCCCATGAAAAAAAAAGCTCAAACATTTTTGTTTTTGTTTTGTTTTTGTTTGTTTGTTTGTTAACTATTTCCTGTCACAGTGAGCATTCTATCGTTTCTCCAGGAACACCTTTAGTTTACTGTACTGCCCCCTTTGACAAAAACCAACTGCACACAGAATTGATAAGATGCCTCTTACATATAGTGATCAAATACTTTATTTGCTAGGGCATTTTATGAATACAAATTGGCTATGAGAAGTGGCATTTTCAGGAAGAACAATTTCACCATGTTATTTTACTTGGGATTTTCATGGCTTTTCCTGCCTGGCCGATATTTTGCAAGCTTTGTTTCAAAATTTCATTATCTGTTTAGATCATCTTTATCCTGACACATTAAGTCAATTTGTGAAATTTATCTGCATTATTGCATTTTTAAAAATATTTTACTTTGAGGATATAACATAATTACAAAATTTCTCCCCTCCCTTTTCTCCCTCTGAACCTTCTCCAGCCTCCTTCAAATTCTGTTCTAAATACTGTTTTAAAACATGCCCTGTTTAGTACGTACATGATACCTGTATGTGTGTTCTTGGCCTGACTGTTTTGCACTGAACAGCCAATTGTTGTGCTCTTCCTTGGGAATATCACTTCTGCCAAGGACCAGCCTCAGATTGGAGAGGGAGGGGGCTCGTCAAAGAAGAGATATCTGAGAGCCATTAAAAAATGAACTCAAAGTCAAATCACTGATGACAACCTGAGGGCCTACACTGTGCTTGACACAGCCTTCAAACACCTCTCTGCTGGAGACATCTTTCCCTTGCTCGTCTAAAAAACTCTCTGGATAGTTCGTCTCTTGCAGCTTAAAAGCCCAGTCTTTTATTTACATACCAATTTAGTCATTACTCCAGGTTGCCTTTTGATTATCCCATGAATCAGCATCCCTTGACTCCATTCCCTTGACAGAGACAGCAAAAGTAAGCACAGACAATAAAAGAGCTGGGTGGAACCCGGCCCTGAAATTTCCATTCCTACCCTGCCTCGGTCCAGACCTAAACTCCCTGTGTCCCAGGCAGAAGTCAGGAATCTGCCTGCCTTTGTAATTATAAACAAACAAACAAACAAAAAACACAAAGAAACAAAAAAACTTAGTTGGATGGGATGCTGTCCTGAAATCACCACTTCCTAAATCTCTTTATCTCCTTCCTTAGTATTTTTCTGGCTTATAGTGCAGCTGCCTGTTTCTTTAGATCTGTGAAGCTTCTTATTAAATTCATACTGCATCCTTATAATTTGCATAGTTGAGAAATTATATATTTTTGAACACATGTTTGTAGTGTTCTTTTCCACAGTCTTAAGAGATGTCCTGAAGGTCACAGCCTTCTACTAACCTTGTTGAGACATTTGAGACACCCTTGCTTCCCAGACTAGTGCTCTCTGATTATCATGGAGTCATTAACCATGGCAAAGAGGATACTCCTCCAAGAAGGAACATGAAAATATGTATACTCTTACAAACAAGCCCTGTACCCACAGCAGCCATCAACACTTGTGCAGACACATACCCTGCTGGATCTGTTCTAGGGTTGTGACACATGTCACTCTGTCCCTTAACCATAGCCAGTGTCACACTCTTCTGGTCCAAGCCTCAGTTGCCTCCAGCTTCCCCACCCACTCTGACATGTCCATCCTTTCAAGCTCATACTCAATCACGCTGGTGAGACTTTATCAGTGTACCTTGTGATAGTGACAGGAACTACACTATTACATTATCCATGTTACTAACATAAAAAAGCAACTTATATTCCTCTTAAAGTTATATAGGTTTCTGCCACATTTTATGATTTTATTTTGTTAGCTGTATTTCTTGCCTTAAGCGTCATCATACAAAATTGTAGATTAATCAACTTTGGTTGAGGACATGATAGGACTTTTCAGTGAGGAACCTTTCAAGCATACATATTTTTAAATTTAGAGTCGGTTTCTTATGAGCAGGAAGCATTTGACTTAGAGAGAAATCTTTTGTTTTAATGTTATACTTTATGGTTTGAAATACAATGTATGTGATGAGGTTCCTAGCAAGTCCATGCTAAGATGTCCCATGAGAAACGATGACAGGCAACAGACCTGGTATACAGGAAGTTTATTTGAGGGAAAGGAAAGCAGAAAAGGGGTAGGGTAGAGCTGTGAGGGCAGAGAAGTGGGGGGCAGGGAAGGACGGAAAAAAGGACAGAGAGGAGGAGAGAGACACATGGGGGGGGGGAGAGAGAGAGAGAGAGAGAGAGAGAGAGAGAGAGAGAGAGAGAAGAGCAAGAGAGAGTATCAAGGAGTCCTTTTAAAATGCATCTGCACCTGGTGTCAGCTAATGGCAGCAGGAGATGAGGTAAGCCTTTGCTAGGTCTCTGGGAGGAGCCTAGGGTAATAGCCTGTGAGGTAATGTTCAATGTGTCAGTCTGAACTTTACATTTAAATATCTATTAGTTTGATATGATGAGGTTCTTTTTCCCTTCACTATATGTGGTTTTATTTTATTTCTTATATTCTGTTAGTTGGATCATTTTATTTTTTCATTTGCTCCAAATAATTTTTTTTTCAGTTTAATGATGGTTTTTGAATATCATTTACTTGCTTTATTTAAAGGTAGTATAATTTTCTAATTTACTTTTTGACCAACATTTCAAAACTTTCCTAATCTTTTTACCTGTAAGTACACCCTCCACCCACTTCTTATTTTATAGTTTTATTTATATCTATAAGGTAAAATATATTTTTAATTAGTATACTGTTTTATTTTCATGAAAATTTCCTTCAATCAGCAGCCTACTTATTTACAATTCTGCCCCACATTTCTCATCCCTAAGATACTTCATTTCCCCTTTTATTGAAGAACCTATTCTGTGTCCTTTTTCCTAGATTTACTGAAGAAATCATAGTCTTTTCATTTGCTTGATTTTTTTTTTATTTTAGATGTTTTCTTTATTTACATGCGAATTTCTCCATTCCCAGTTTCCCCTCCAA
>NW_022196915.1:98115848-98144372 GCF_008632895.1 Mastomys coucha | reverse complement strand
AGGGTCTCAACCACCAACCAAGGACTGCACATAGAGGGGTCTGATTGTTCAAGCAGCATGTGTATGCTTGATTTTTTTAAATTTTATCTTAAACATGTTTTCTCAGGATAGTAAAGTCTGAATTACTTTCTTTCAGTCTAATAAACTATGAATTATTTTTCTATGGTCTATCAAGTAAACTAAGTAATATTACATATCAGGCCTTTTACTTTAATACTGGCTTTTCTACAGTTTCTGTGAAAGCAAACTATGCTTAATATTTGTCTAGATTTTTAATTTCTTTCATTCTTCTTTTACTGTGTTTTCAACATGATATGCCAAGGTGTAGCTACACTTAAGAATGTATTTTTGTCTGATTTATATGGGTCCACTGCTGGTGTATTAAAGTACTGTAGATATTTTGCTGTTCTGTTTGTTTGTTATTTATTTTTTAACTTTTCTTTCTTACTCTCTGTCCCTTCCACAAGTTTTTTTAAGATAACACAATTGTTGATAAGCTATATTTAGCTGCAGTGCCCAGGATTCTGAATACAAACATTTCATTTTGTCATTTTCTCCTTTCTTCTCTTGTAAGTCACTAAATATTCCCTCAGCAGACCTAAGTGCATGCACTCTGTTTGTCTTTTTATAAAATCATGATGCCCATCATTCTTATGAGATCAATTTCTTTATTTTTTCTCTCTTTACCAAAATAATATCCTGATCCTTATTTTCTTCAATATATTAACAGCAAATATAAAATATACATATAGTATTTATTTTATACAGTTCATTAATACACTTACATACTTACATACATCTGAACACTATCAGATAAATCGAATGATATATTATGCAGAGTCATAGAATCAGTTTTCTAAGAAGGTTTTATGTCAATATTAAGAAGTAATCTGAAAGGGTTTGCTACCCCATAAGAAGAACAATAATATCAACCAACCAGACCCCACCCCCAAAGGTCCCAGGGACTAAACCACCAACCAAAGAGTACACATAGGGGGACCCATGGCTCCAGCTCAATATGTAGCAGAGGATTGCCTTATTGGGCATCACTGGGAGGGGCGCCCCTTGGCCCTGTGTGCTGAGACAGGAGTGGGTGGGCAGGTGGGGGAGCACCCTCATAGAAGTAGAGTGAGGGTGAAGGGATAGGAGGTTTGTGGAGAAACTGGGAAGGGGTATAACATTTAAAATATAAATAAATAAAATAACCAATATTTTAGAAGAAGAAGAAGGAAAGGAAGAAAGAAAGAAAGATAAAAAGAAAGAAAGAAAGAGAAAGGAAGGAAGGAAGAAAGAAAGAAAGAAGGAAGGAAGGAAGGAAGGAAGAAAGGAAGGAAGGAAGTATGGAAGGAAAGAAAATAATTTGGACTACAGTTGGCTGAATTTCAACCTGCAAATGATTGAGCATTTTAGGGTCTCTTTATAATTCTTCTCATTATTAGCTTATACCCTTTCTACTAAAAAAGTATGGAATATAATAAATGACTCCCTTTTCCAGAAATGTTCAAATTTCTGTGTATCATATTACTTTCCATTCCATGAAACTAATGAACTGTAACTTAATTTCTAGAAAGCCAACCTTAAAACAGGATACATTAAGTGAAAGAAAATATAACATCTCCCAGTCTCTTACTGACAATATACATTCATTTCTGGATCTGAGACCTTCAAATTCCCTCTACATTGGTACCGTAATTATACCACTTTAAACGCATACACACACATACATACACATACACACTCACACACATACACACACACACTGTCTTTTTTTTTCTTTTTGATTTATTTTCTTCAGCTTGATGGAGTTTATTATTAAATTATGGAGTTACTATACTTTCTTGCTAAAATCTATTACTGGTACACCAAGTTTTAAATTAATTTTGTTTCTCTTATTTTATAGATAGGTGAAATTGAGATACAATCTCCTGGACAGAAAAAAAATAGGGAAAGTATCATATCACAATTTTTAAAATGTCACTTAGTTTTTTAGCCATATTTTTAAAATGTGTACATTTTTCCATTTTAAATGTGTGTTTATATTTCCTTATGTCTCATAGACTCATACTCATGGACATAATTAAAATAATAGAGCAAAGAAAAGTTTGCAATTCTGCTTGGTGATCAGGTGAAACCTAGAAGCTTCAGCAACAACTAGCCTGGCAGACTATCTCTTCTGGTGCAATAGTGCCCCAAATGTTATCAGAGTGGCCAAACACTCTACAACCGGTTTTAAAAAGCATTCCACAAGACTGAACCCATGCTAGGCACTGGCACTGTTACCAGGCCAAGAAATGATGCGAGAGAGGTCATAGGCCCCAGGAGCAAAACTACTACTATTAATATGCTAAATGGATATATTATTAAGTTTATTCCTAATGAATTATCACTGTAGTCAAAAATTGCTGCATCTGTCAACATGCATCAGAAAAACCTCCATTTACAGTACAGAGCCATCAACAGAGTCCACATTTACTGAACATTCTGAGAATAAACATTTTTGGAAAGCTCAGCCACAAATCACACATCAATTTTATACTGTATCTCTGCTCAAAGCTTAGGATTCATTTCAGAAGAGAGGAAGAATGATTCTTAGAGCTGGAGGCAGTGGATGACTACAGCCTAGCAGAGCTTTTCGGACACAATTGGGTAGTTGCACATATGACCTCATATCTGTTGTGCTAGCACATCTGAGATCTGTAAGAATTCAAGGTAGAAAAATTCCTAACATAGAACATTAAAGTGATCTAGAATTTCACCCCTAAATGAGGAGCTATTAGCTGGAAATTAATTTTAAGGAAAGCAATCTCTTTTCTTCAAGGATATGGAATATAACCTCCACCTATTCTCCAATGGCTGGCCCTACAGAAAAGTGCATAGAGAAATTGCTAAGTGGAGTCAGGTTTTTAAAACTTATATCACATGAAGTTGGAGAGGAAAATGGTGGAGGAGGGTGGAAAGCAAGAGAATTTAGATGAGGTATGGGCTGGGTTTGATCAAAACACAGCTTGTGCCTGTATGAAATTCCCAAATCACACTTTACAGATGAGGAAAACAACGTAGAAAACAAGACTCAATTTCTTTGCATTTTCAGAGGCCATAGAAGAATGTTTGCAATCCTTCAAAATTACAGAGATGTCTGAGTTACTCAGCTCCCTCAAGGGCCTAGTTTTACTACCCACAGAAATTGTAGAATTCTATCAGTGCTGTGACAAGGAAGAGAGAGGCTCTACTAACTTAATCACAAGTCAGGCTTCACAGTAGTGCCTTTGACAAACCATTTCCTGTTCCTTTCCAGTGGTCTAGACTCCTTTACCTGTGAAGCTGAAATATAACTGATAAGTAAATGTTTACAAACAATCAACTCTTACTCTGTTTATCAAGTTCTGGTGTGACAGTACAGTGACAGTGTGTGCTTAGTGTGTACCTGGCACTGGTTCAGTTCATATCATGTGAAGATGAACTGGAAGAAAAAGAAAATAATGTATTTTTGCATTCAGCCTTTTAAGTGGTTAGTTTATGTAGAAATTATTGATACCTTGGGAACAGGAGAAATTATCTTTATATAGATTTTTTTTAATTTGAACACTTGAATATAACAGTTAATTTATGTTTTCTAAATATTTTGAACTTTCCAGGTCTACCATTTTATATAGCAAGCATTTGTGAATAAATAAACTTATTGACGGTTAGTTAATATTAATCATGAACTTCTCATCTAGGAGGCAGGCTGCCTAACCTATGTGTAAAACTTGTCAAGTTAAGGGGAGCCTCTGGACATGTCTATACAGGATTACCTTAATTATCTGGATTAAATTGCAAAGATAAGCTAACTGGAGCTGGTATCATTCTTTGTACAGGAGATCTTGAGCTATATGAATAGAATTGACAAATGGGACCTCATAAAATTACAAAGCTTCTGAAAGGCGAAAGACACGGTCAATAGGACAAAACGGCAACCAATAAATTGGGAAAAGATCTTTACCAATCTTATATCTGATAGAGGGCTAATATCCAATATATACAAAGAACTAAAGAACTCCAGAGAGCCATTAAAAATGAGGTATAGAGCTAAACAAAGAATTCTCAACTGAGGAATACCTAATGGCTGAGAAGCACCTAAAGAAATGTTCAACATCCTTAGTCATCAGGGAAATGCAAATCTAAACAACACTGAGATTCCACCTCACACCAGTTAGAATGGTTAGGATAAAAAAATCAGGTGACAGCAGATGCTGGCGTGGTTGTGGAGAAAGAGGAACACTCCTTCATTGCTGGTGGGATTGCAGAAGGTACAACCACTCTGGAAATCAGTTTGATGGTTCCATCTTTTAAAAATAATTAATTAACAGTATTTCTTTCCTATACCATACATTCTCTCTTAAAAGAACTCCAGATTTAAAAAGTAATATTTATGCTTATCTATTGCCACTATCCTTATTTTATGTCTACATTATTTAAGCCAAATAGAATCTTGTTTTCGTCACACCAATAGGCTAAATATGGCTGCAACTGAAATTTTATTGTCTTTCTTATCCATATCCATGTAACTATGACTTCCCTTGGGCTTTTAAATATTGTACATAACCAAGCAATCCCTTCTGCCAGCAATGTCCTCCCTTCTCCATGTAGGAACAATTCTTACATCTGAATTAAAATGCTGGTCACTTAGTTCTACATGAGATACATGATGAAGCAGAAGTGCCCTTGGACAAACAAATCCAATACACTTCATCAGTTCAAAGCCATTATTTTTTTTATCTAGTGTAAGACAAGCTTGGTTTTATTCCAAAAATATTCCCTCTATCCCAATAAAACCAGCTCTAGTCAGTCTATATTGCCCAATAGCCCTATAAATACCTGTGTGGTTGCTGGCCTTGAACAAGATCAATTATGGTGTCCTAGAAGATATTACCTTACAAATATCAGCTTGTTTTTTTTTAACTTATTAAAAACTTGTTTTTCTAGCAAAACTACCAAATGTAAACATGAGTGACTTCTATAAAACATATTTACATCAAAATCATAAAATTTTAATTAGTTTTGCCAATTAGCAAGACATAAAACAGACAACTTCAAACAGACAAACAGACAACCCTGATGAAGTCTAAAATGCAGTCCAAAATAAAAAACATATTTTAAATGTAGACTTCTCAGACTTAGAGTTTGCAGATTTTAATATTTACATATCTCAACTTTTAGAAACAATAAACAAGTTTACTATAAATACTTGATTTGCTTCTTTATGTTATATTTTTGTACATTCTTTGATTTTAATATACTATTTTGTTTATGTGTATTTATTCTCTCTCTCTTTCATGTATGTGTGTGTTTGTGTGTGTGTGTGTGTGTGTGTGAGAGAGAGAGAGAGAGAGAGTACATGTGTTTTGTGTGGAAGTAAAAAGACAAAATAAGAGAGTTAGTTGCATCTTTCTACCATGAATTCTGGGATTGAACTGGAATAATAATGCTCAGGAAAGTCACAGTTTACTTTACCCACTAAGCCATCCAGCAAACTCACTCCATATATGACCACAAAAAGACATGTAATATTTTAAATGAACAGTTACTTACAACACATTTTACTGAGTTGATTTATTAAAATTTAAAATTTGTGACTTTGTAAGCTTCTGTAATTTATGTTTTCCCCTTCATTGCATGTTATGATCATAAGAATATGTTGCTTCAAGGAAGGCACCTCCCTCCTTGGAGTCTTAGAAACAAGGCTAATAGTAGAATTTTGCTCTGTGAATCAACTTTTCATACTCCGCTGATTTTATGTGCATCTTGAGTGGTTGGTACATGCCATATCTTGTTTCACACACAGTTTGAAAAATTGCTTAGCAGAAATGAGCCTCTACTTGCTGAAAATACTTGTTTAATTTACACCGTAAAACACAGCCTATTTGGTGGAAGGTGCTTCATTTAATTTTCTTGAAAGGAGAATCTTGTGTGAATCTGAATTTACTGGCACCATATATGCAAATACTTCCAGTGATATATGGATTGTCCTTTGGACAGCAGCCTGGCTGGCTGTCCTGAAATCTACACAGCTATCTTCATACTGCTTTCTCTGCTGGGTCTTCAGGCTAGACCACTCAATATTAATAGCTCAACATTTCAACAAATCTGTATTTGATTTCCTGCCTCACAAGCCCAGCTGGTTGTTAAAAGTTGAAATAAATCATTTTGCCTAAATTAACAGTGTTCTTGACAATCTGTTTTATTATATTTACCCTTGAATCCCACTATGGCTTATAAATTGGAGATGGCTGATTTACTCTGACAGGAGGAAGGAGGAAAGGAGGTGGGAAGGAGATAGCTCACTTGCTCCCATAAAGTAGATTTTCTAATCTAACATATAAGCTTCTGCGGCTGGTCACATTTTCAGAATGGTTAACTAGTTATTTTTCTCAATATTTCTCACATTATATACTTTTCAATGTGCACTGAAGAGGATTCTAATGTATGTTGACATAAAGATGTATCTATGAGAGGGCTAATGAACTGAAGGAATGACATAAAGAAGCAAAGTGTAGTTATTGGTCTAGATAGTTTTGCCCTTGTTAGGTAGCAATTGGTGCAAAATTAGTTAATTATGTTAGAGTAAATATGAAATGCACAATTACCATAAAATTATGAGTTTAAAAGGAATTTGAGTGTTTCAAAAATAAAAAAAAAAATAAAAATTTTGAACACCCAGGAATAGTCAAAAGTGGGGTATTGTACCTGAGGATACCTTCAAAATATTCAATTTGGTGAAGATATTTCTTGAGAGGATTGGTGGGTGTTTTCTTTGGAGGCAATGCCAACATAGAACATGAGAAACATAGTATAAAAAGGTGAGATGGATACAGAAATAATTTTCACTTTAGATAGACTCCAACAATATAAAATGGAGGGAGAATTTGAAATCCCACACATTTGTATTCAGGAAATGTATCTATCCCGTCATTGATATAATAGGTATGTGTAGGGATCAAAGAATTTATCTTTATTAATTTTGGGCTAAAGATCAGCAGGTTGTGTACTCAATTTTTGTAATTCAGAAGGCACAACAGAGGCAGCGTTTCATCACTTTCTCTGATCCAGATACAAGATCCGGAAATTTGAAGTCATAGTATGTGAGACGACTTTGGCAGAAATTAAGCAGGGAGTCACATATGTTGTAAAGCATAGCTTTAAATGTGGAACTAATGTTACTCACAGAGGGTAGATAGAGGACAATGACATCACACTCCTTGCTTCCTGGCATTCACCAGCTTATGTGACTCTACTTACTTGAAGTTGCCTGGAGATGTTCCTTATTTCTAACGAATAGAATAATGCAGAAGTTATATTATCTTAAAGATCTGAGTATTAGGTGATGGCTTTTGTGTTCTTTACTATTAAAGTGGTTATCTTGGGAAAGCATGAGAAACGGTTTCCATTCCACCTGCATCCCTATACAGGTGATAATGGGGAGAATAGAGAACCATCTCCCATGGGTAAGCATGGAGGCAGATACCCTCCAAACACACACTGTGGTTAGCTTCTTAAATGGGACATCATGCATCCTTGTTATCAGGTTGACAAAAGCCTCCTGAGAAATCTGGATTCAGAAGCCATCCAGCTAAGACAATCCTAATCCCTGGCTCAGAAACTGCGTTTTAAATGTTCTCATTTTCTCCACTATGTTTAGGAAAATTTATTATCAACATAATTACATGAATTTATTTGTTCATCCTTTTAATTTTCACTATGTAACATTCATATGCAGGTATAAGTATACACATATCCAGAATTAATAACATCAGAGCAATAGTAGTTTCTGAGAATTAGTTACTAATGTGTATCATTTCTTCTGCTACCAATTATCATAGATTAAACCTAAGAGACTCTGTTAGATTGAGTGCAGTCATCTGTCCTTTTATTCCTGTATGACAATATGTATTAGACAAAAAGTAGAGAAAAAAGAACAAAAATAACAGCAGAAAGGAGTCAAATCTGGTCAACAGGTAATTATAAAATTTAAATATACTTAGTGATAATAGATAAAATGCACATATACAGAATAATCTGAGTAACTAACACATAATTATGCATGTTAACTTTCTTGGTGATAATATTTAATCCTGCAGTTATAGGCATAAAACCTTAAATTGTATAGAATATTATAAAAAAAAGTTACTTTGTACAGAATTGCGAATAAAAGAACCTTAAAAGTTACATGTAATCAGAACAGAGAATTTTTTTTAAAAGGCTAAAGCCATTATAATGAAAATGAATAAAGTTGAAAGAATCACATCACAGTATTTTATTTTCAGTTGTGTTATACTAACATCCCTTTACAAAAGGAATACGTCCTAATCTTAGATATAAATGTAATTAGAATTAGTCTTTTTGGCATTTATGCAGCAATGCTACACTCTAGTCTGTAAAATATGTGAAGTGATAAAAGAGGGTTTACTGTAAATTCAAAAGATACCTGTAAGGTCTCATGAGGATTAATTAATCCAAATCAAAGCTAACGTGGGGAAATTGATGTTGCAAGTAGATGTGTGAGGTAAGGGCTGGAAATGGCACTTGAACATTCTAATCTTTGGGCATTTGTTTGCCTGCAATTATATATTTTTTTCTCTCAAAGACAAAACAACTCATAAACAAAGTGATTTCATTGTTCTCTAAAATTACATCAGTTCTCAAGGTACTCATTTTTATGTACTAACTTAGAATTGTGCTGTTTTTATCCAAATTTCTGGCTATCTATCCATGGGAAATAAAATAATGTTGAAAAAAATTATCTACACCTAAAGCAAGAGTATACTTACCACTACACATCAAATGCAAGTGTACTGTTATTACCAATATTCATCTCTTGGTTAAATTTTTAAATGTGGACACTATTTAAAAATTAATCTACAGGACGATCATTGCCTATCTTAAAACCCACCTAGTCTATGGGGTACTATATAATTGAATGTTTTCTTCAATCTGATTTATTTCCATATTTATTTTAGCAAAGGTACAACACTGATAAAATGACATTTCCCAGAGGGCTTACTTAGAGCAACTACATTTCCAAAATAAAATATTGTTGCTTTTGTACTTATCTTTTATTTTATTCTTTAATCCTTTTGTTACAGTCCAGTAATCATACACCTCCTACTCTGCCCCCACCCCTGACTGCTCCCCATCCCATAGCTTCCCTCCCTCTCCTCTATCTACAAGAGGACATCCATATTCCTTCCAACCCCACCCCACCAGGCCTCCCTATTTCCTGAGGGTTAGGTGCATATTCTCTCACTGAGGCCAGACCATGCAGTCCTCTGCTGTGTGTGTGGAGGGGGGAGGGGGAGCGGCAGGGGAGGAGGGGAGCTCCTATCAACTGGTATATGCTGCCTGATTTGTGGCTTAGGGTCTGAGAGATCTCAGGGGTCCAGGTCAGTTAAGACTGCTGGTCAACTTAACAGCACACCTGAGAGCTCTAGGACAAAAGGAAATATACACAACCAAGAGGAGTAGTCAGGAGGAAATAGTCAAACACAGAGCTGAAATCAACCAAATAGAAACAAAGAGAACTATACAAAGAATCTACAAACCCAAAAGCTGTTTTTTTTGAGACAATCACAAAGATAGATAAACCCTTAGCTAAACTAACTTAAAGAGCCCAGAGACAGTATCCAAATCAACAAAATCAGAAATGAAAAAGGAGACATAACAACAGAAACAGAAGAAATTCAAATAATCATCAGATTCTACTACAAAAGCCTATACTCAATGAAAATGGAAAATGTAGATGAAATAGATGATTTTCTAGACAGATACCATATACCAAAGTTAAATCAAGAGCAGGTAAACTATCTAAACAGGCCTATATCCCCTAAGTAAATAGAAGTCATTAAAAACCTCCCAAGAAAAAAGAAAAAAGAAAGAAAGAAAAGCCCAGGGTCTACCAGACATTCAAAGAAAAGCTAATACCAGTATTCCTCAAACTATTCCAAAAAATAGAAAGAGAAGAAACACTGACTAATTCATTCTATGAAGCCAAAATTGCTCCGATACCTAAACCACACAAGGAACCAACCAAAAAAAAAGAACTTCAGATCTATTTCCCTTGTGAATATCAATGCAAAACTACTCAATAAAAATCTTACAAACCAAATTCAAGAATACATCAAAACCATCATCCACCAAGATCAGGTAGGCTTCATCCCAGGCATGTAAGCCACTATGTTGTTTTTTATTTTGCTTTGCTTTGTTTGATTTTTTTGTTTTTGTTTTTTACTCTTGTTATTTTGTTATTTATTCTACCTAAACAAACATCTCAAAGATACTCTTCTGTCAAAAAGTCTTCGAAGGCATTTTTTCTCTTCTAAAAGATGTTATTTTACAACAAATGTGTTTTACTTTTAAATCATTCTTTGGCTTTCTTTTTATCATATGGGTTCCTAAATTTTTCTCAGAGAATATATTGATCACTTTCTTCTCATTCTCACAGTGCCTGCACCTTTCCTATCCACCTAACTTTATTTTCTTTTTCTTTAAAATCAAAAATACAACAAAAGGACACACAAAACCTCAGAGTCCCTTTTCTGTTTGTCAACTACTGCAGATCATGAGACCTTGGTAATCGCAGTGTCGTTCCCTCCCGACTCTTCCTCTCCCCAAAGGGATCATTTGCAAATAGCTTCTTGGTTAGGGATAAGATTTGTATCCATGGAATTTTTGTTTGTTTTGAACTTGGGCAGGTAGTGTGCACACTGGGAGTCTCTGTGAATTCGCGGACACATCAACCTTGCCATGTTGGGCTTTCCACCATGTTAACATCTGCCTGCTTCCTTTACAGCACAGATGACTGAGCCTGAAAGGGATGGGAGGGGTGTGATAAAGACTGTGTGGTTACGGTTGAATGTTCTCCAAGGTCTCTCATTGTCTGTCCATTTTCCAGTAGTGAATTTCTGTTAATTACCCTCCGCTGAACAATGAAGCTTTCATTGTGGTAGTTGGGTGATGGACTGTTGTATGGGTATAGCAATATACCATTATGAGTATTTTTACCGATAAGTTCACTAATCGAGTAATAGTATTTTCCCCTGGAGCCCATGACCTATCAAGTCACCTTGGTCTCAACAACACTAACAGGTATGAGTTGCAACTCACGGAGTAGGTCAATTCTAAAGCCAGTTGATTGCTCACATAATAATTGTGTTATCATTGCCCCAGTATATCTCGTAGGAGGTTGGTATTGTAGCTCAATGGGTCCCTGGCTGAGTGATATTTATGGTAACAGTTTTCTTCTGATAATGTGGGTAGTACCTTCCATAATTTGAATGGTATACTGTCGAGGTGAAGCTTCTAGCTGGACCCTAGCTGTATTTCTCCATGGTCCATGACATACAAATATGGTAAATTCAACAAAAGACAATTGACTTATCACTTTAATTAATCAATTAAGAAATTAGCCTACAGACGACCATACATTGAAGATTCAGGGCAAGTATTCTTCTTTTCAATTTAAACTTATTAGGTTCTTGTTTATCATATAATTATGATGGAAATTATTTTTTACCCATGCAAACAGTTGTCATCTTTGTTTGCCCATGTAAGTCCATATGGTACAGTTTGTTTAGCTTGTTTTTAGTTTCAAACCATGTTTTAAATATACAACAAGAAATTTTGTAAAATTTGATATTTCACCACCATTGAAAATCAGAGAAGTCATACATACCATAGCTTTCCATGAATTTGGCTCATGTTGCATTGATAGAGTATTAGAGTACATGTAGAAAATGATATTATGATAAAGTACAGTGGATTAAATGCAGCAATGAACACGATTTAAATTCCAGTAAAGGTTTTTATGCTTCTCCTTTATTAGTTAAAAGACCCATGAGTTTATATCTTTTGACATCAAAGTGACTTTGTGCTATTATCTCTCAGAAACATGGTAAAATCAATCCCTGATGGTGAGGTTTCTTTGTGGCATGCATAAGATAGCTAACTAAACGTAGATTTTTCTCACTTTACTTCAATATTTAAATGATTCCAAAGTGGCAGGAAAAGTTATTTTTAGGAGCAACATGGGATTGCCCTATTTTTTTTAGACACTAATGAGTCATTAAGCAGGAGGATTTGTCTTCCTTCCTGTGTAGAACTCTCCCGCTGCTCTTATTCTATTGACTAGAACCAAATATCTAAGAAGTGTAACTACTTATACTTCCTGTCAAAGGGATTGGACCTGCTATGTTTGGGTGTATGTTCTCTGAGTTTATACTGTTCACTTTGAATAAGTTTGTAAATCAAGGTGGAAGGTAACTACACTGCACAGAATACACTTTAATTCGTAATAAGAAATGATCCCATAGTCTCTGGGAATCTTAACAGAATCAGTCTCTTCTCTGTGAGCTTTGGATAATAGTGGAAGAATATTAAGTAACTAAATATTAGGTCTGAGTATCTGAACCCTTTTAAACCAGTTGCTATCTTGAATTTGAAATGATATATGGTTTCCATAACCAATAGCTGTTTTCTTTCTGGTAAATTTATACCAAGATAAATCTTTATGACCTTACTGATGCATTTAGAGATATCTTAAAGATGTATATCCTTACACACACACACACACACACACATACGATTTATGGAAGTTGGAATGCTCTTTTATCTGTTTTTATTACTAAGAAATCCACACAAAGAAAATATGTGACTCTTTACCATGCTCTTGGAAACAAATAAGAGGGCTGCTTAAAAAACTGAAATCTCCACTTCATATGTGAAGTTTTATGAGGCTTTTTGGATTTCTCAGATTACATTTCTCCCAGGAAATAAGCACACACTATATTGGATTCTCTGAAAGTCATGACGCAGCTCAGATGAACACCGCAAGGCATTACTATTCTTTGTCCCTGAGTCAGCCTCTATTGAAATCTCATGGAGCTGTTCTATTGGTGTCTCTATAGAACTTGGCAGGGGTTACAGCTAACAGTCTGTGATAGCAGAAGTCATTTCTCTTTGACAGGATCCATAAAGCCAAAGGCTGTAATAACTCCTCTGATGGAATTTTAGTGGGGATACTTTTTGTCTTGTTACCATTGGCTTTTGCACTCAATGGGTCCTTCACCTGTGGGGAACGATTGTGGCTCTCTGAGGTCCCTGTTCTACTTGTGACCTCTGATCAAGCAAAGTGGCAATTTTTCCTCAAAATGAATTTGCTACTGGGCAGTACACGCAGTCAGTGAGTTCTCATCCTCCAAGGGTCTCTCCTAGCTGCTTCAGTGACCTCCCAAGGTAGCAAGAGGCAAGCTCATAACTTACTAGATGCTCATGCTCTCTGTTCACTTTACACAGTCAGACAGAAGGTATTACCTATAATGACGATGTAGAACTGCAGGCAGACAGTTGGAAGAGAAAACACACAATATATTAATAACGAGTATTCTCCCTCAACCACAGGCTTAATTTATTTTTATATACAGCCTTCTGGGCAAAGTCCAGTGGTGAATGAACTGATTAATTCTAAAACTTTGAACCTATTAGCAAGTACTTTGAATTACTAGCAAAGCTTCTTAAAGTACTCCCATTTCAATAACTGATATTTCGAAGTGTATGGGCATACTATTTTGAAACATCAGAGAAAATATTACTGAGTTTTCAAGGTTGTCCTGCATCTTAGCACCATGTCTAATACAGCAGCAAAGCTCAAGCCTTTTAATGAAACCACATGATCTTTATGATAATACTCATGAGACTGGGAGAAAGGAGAGCAAGGATTTTTGAAGAGATTACAGTGAACGGTTTGGCATGGTTTGAATATATATATTCAAATCAACTATATATTTATATATATATTGAATATATATATACATATATGTGTGTATACATATTCCAATATATATATAATATTAAACAGTGAGATATTGAGATAAAAATGCAATATCAATTCTTCTCTTTCCTATAACTTGGGTACTGCTACTTAAATAATTTTTACATATCAATAAATATGGATCATAAATAAGGACTTATGTATACTCATGTATAACAAAAATATTTATAAAATTAAAATATGAATAAATATTTTAATATTTGCTCTTAGTGACCAAAATGGCAATCTAAATTAGGAGCTGTTTAAGAAAGGAATATATAATGAGAGAATTTTAAACCTAAAGATATTCTGCCTTGCTAAGTCATGACTAATGTTTTAATTTAATTTGTATGCCATGTACATAAAAGGGACTTCAACTCTACATTTTGACATTTGTAAAACAACCACAGATAAAAATGTAATTATATGAAATTGAAGAATTTTGTTGGTGGCTGGTAGACTATACAAGGAATAAATAAAGCTTCCAAATATCACTGAAGTCGATCAATATAACTCTTCATATGTTCAGTATTCTGTTTATTAAGATAAATGAAACAGAAACTAGTCCTGCCTGCGTTAAGGTCGAACAATCATGTGAGTGGGGAGTGAGGATTATTATAGGAAAGTCAGAAAACAAGACTCAGAGACAAGAAAAAAGAGACAAAAGTTAGAAATCAGGAGAGCTATCAAGTCAATATTGTGGCAGCCTCAAGTTTAATTTTCTTAGGCTTTATACACTTTACAGCATTGTGGGAAACTAAGTCACAAGCTGTGCATTTTATTTATTTATTTTTGGGTTTTTCGAGACAGGATTTCTCTGTGTAGCCTTGGCTGTCCTGGAACTCACTCTGTAGAGCAGGCTGGCCTTGAACTCAGAAATCCACATGCCTCTGCCTCCCCAGTGCTGGGATTAAAGGCGTGTGCCGCCACTGCCAGGCTGGTACTCTACTATCAATTAGCTAAAACTGTGAACACTTTTTTAATTGGATATTTTCTTTATTTACATTTCAAATGTTATCTCCTTCCCCGATTTCCTTCCCTCCCAGAAATCCCCTATCACATCCTCCCTCCTCCTGCTTCTCTGAGTGTGTTCCTCCACCCCACCCACTCCCACCTCTCTGCCCTCCATTCCCCTACACTGGGGCATCTTTTGAGCCTTCATAGGACCAAGGACCTCTCCTTCCATTGGTGCATGACAAGGCCATCCTCTGGTACATATGCAGCTGGAGCCATGTGTACTCCTTTGTTGATTAAAGGCTTAGTCCTTGGGAGTTCTGAGGGTGGGGGTTCTGGTTAGTTGATATTGTAGTTCTTCCTATGGAGTTGCAAACCCCTTCAACTCCTTCAGTCCTTTCTCTAACTCCTGTATTAGGAACCCAACGCTCAGTTCAATGGCTGGCTGCAAACATTCCTCTCTGCATTTGTAAGGCTCTGGCAGGGCCTCTCAGGAGACAGCCCTACCAGGCTCCTTTCAGCATTAGTGCTTGGCATCCACAATAGTGTCTGGATTTGGTAACTGTATATGGGATGAATCCCCAGGTGGGACAGGCTCTAGTTGGCCTTTCCTTCAGTCTCTGCTCCACACTTTATCTCCATATTTGTTCCTCTGAGTATTTTGTTCTAAGGACTGAGCACCCACACTTTGGTCTTCCTTCTTCATCTTCATGCGGTCTGTGAATAGTATCCTGGTTATTTGTAGCTTTTGGGATAGTATCCACTTATCAGTGAGTGCATACCATGTGTTTTCTTTTGCGATTGGGTTACCTCACTAAAGATGATATTTTCTAGTTCTACCCATTTGCCTAAAAATTTCATGAATTCATCACCTTTAATAGCTGAGAAATAATCCATTGTGTAAATGTCTCACAGTTCTGTATCCATTCCTCTGTTGAGGGACATATGGGTTCTTTCCAGCTCCTGGCTATTATAAATAAGGCTGCTATGAACATAGTGGAACATGTGTCCTTATCCCCCATTGCTGGTAGGAATGCAAGCTGGTACAACCCCTCTGGAAATCAGTTTGGCAGTTGCTCAGAAAATTGGACATACTATTATCTGAAGAAGCAGTTATACCACTCCTGGGCATATACCCAGAAGATGCTCCAACTGTGCACATTTTATCTGTGCCGTCTTCAGCTTACTTTGGTTAGAGCCCTTTTTGGAGCCTAATCTGTTCCGTGCATACTCCAGCATTGCTCTTCTGGCTTAGCCTGTTTTCCAAATCCATACTGAACAAATGGGATGGATTCCGTCCCCCCACTTATGTTGGTGACATTCTTTTATCTTCTGATTACCTATTTCCTACACTTGCTCTTTTCCCTAGCTTTGTGCCTTTGTTGACCATAGAGGGCAAAGGAGTAGATACCGCAAAGAGAACACTCATGAACCTGAAATCTTATCCATTGTGTCTCTCACGTTTAGACCATAACTTTATGGGGAGTCAGATAGGCCCAGAAAACCGAAAAGAAAATATGTGACAGAATATATTATATATAGTGTGATATGACTTGGTTAAAGCATAATCTGGCATGATAGCTGAATACCTTAATATGTTTTTTTTTTGCTTGTATTTCTTTCAAAGAAAAATCCACCTAGTCTTGGGCCCCTTCGTGGATCCAAGAGCCAGTGAAGGTAACATCTTGTGTCTACCATCAGTGTACCTAACAATATTGATTCCACCTTACTCCTGCTCCCAGTCCTTATATTTCCTCTTGTCATCTTTATTTCATAGCAAATGGGGCATATACCTAGGTCATGGTTGTGATTTGTTCCTGTCATACTTCAAGTCATTCTCAGTAAGTCTAGTTGAACAAAGAGTGTCTCTCTGACTCTCCATTTCTTTTATTCCTATGTAGAACTCCTATAATCTTTTCTGTGTAATCTAAATTGCTTTTCTGATTTTCTCCAGTGTCCTCCAGTTATTCACATAATATTCTCTTGATCTCAGTTCCTATAATTAATGTGGTGGTCTGAATTTGAGAGATGAAATGAATAGAATGTTTTTCTTAAGATTTCAAGTTAATGTGTGCATAACTTTGCAGTGAGTCTTGTGTTTCTGTAGTGTAATTTGTTCCCCTAATTTGTTCACATGTTTTTTTTAGGTAAAGCATAGGGAGATTTACATATCTATTTACACATCTGGCATTTTCTTAGTTATTTTTATGGATTTATATAATTGCAATTACATATATATTTATATATATATATATTTACCCAGTGATATACACATACACACATATACAAACACACACACACAAATCATTTGTTTTAAAAGGTAAATACTTAATGAACCTGGAGAATCAACACAATAAAGTAGAGGAAGCAAAAACAACTTAATAAAGATACACATACACCACTATAGAGTGTTATTTCTTTCAATAACACACAATTTAATTAACATAAAGTTAATTGGAAAAAACTAATGACATTTTCCAGTAAAGTGACCAATTGATAATTACAGAGTCTAATGGTATGACTACAATCTGTTATAACATATTGCATGGTGGTCATGACAGTCTTTTCAATGATGGTAATTTTAGCTTTGTGCCTGCATTCATTGCTGATACTCATTGCTGACAAACTGTGTCTCTGTAAGCTTCAAACCAGAAGTGATATATTCCTGTGTCAGAGCTCCTCCGTACTCTACAGCTGCATTTGAGAAACATGCTTAGGATGTCTTGTTTCTGAAGGGACGAGGTGGCCCCTGGGTAAGCTGGGAAACACTTAAAACAGGGATGGTGTTAGGCTCTGTAAGAGAAGATTTTTAACTTTTATATTTTATGAGAAAACATTTTTTTTCCAACCTCCCAGAGAATACCATTGACCAGCCTGATTTTAAAAAGGTCCTGTTGCTTGATTTTACACTTTGTTCCTGGTGCTTGTCTTAACAGCATATGCAATACAGTTCATGAATGCTAAACAAGTGCTTGTTTGCTGTTTGGTTTATGATAGACTACAATGCCACGGAAATAACTTCCTTTACGCAAAATGTGAGCTGAATATTTCCTGGTTCCAGGTGTTCACTTCAATAGTTGTGCAGTATAATGAAATCAAAGAGCATTGCCATGGTCATTGAATACTAAATAATCACACTTACAATATGTGATGTATCACCAAGGTATTCAACATATACATTTAATTACCACTGACATTTATTGTATAAAAGTGTTTTAAGATACTTAGATGTATTTTGTTTTTAAAAATTAAAGTATATTTAATAAACATAATAAAATTTGGTAATATATACAATGGAACACATTCATAAAAGCTAAATAAATACGTGATTAGAACTAAGGTATAGCTGAGTAGTATAGTCCTTATTCTGCAATGTCTGTCTTCTTGGAATCTACTGTTCTGAGTAATATGACTTTTATGTCTTTTGATCTCCTTTGAAGACTTGAAAGTTGTTTTTGTTCTTTTTTTTTGTACAGTTTCTGCATGTGTTAGAATAAGACATTAGGAAGTTCTTTTCTGTTCGTGTTCTCTTAGAGTCTTGAAATCCTTCTGTATCTGCATGTCTATAGACTTTCCAATATTAAGTCAGAATTGTGATGTCATATATAGTGTTCTTTATTCACCTTCTTGTACCTTTCCTCCTTAATCTATACCCACCCATCATAACGGGCATTATATTTTATTTTATAAAAGAAAATTCATGTTTATAATATGGATATAGAATCTACATGTAATATAAAATATTTATAATAATCAATCTGGAAGCAAGGAAAGCAAGGTGATTTCTAATCAAAGGCTGACACTTACATCAGAAATTATCTTTGAGGTAAAATTATGTTTGTTTCTCCAGTATGTAAGATAATTTTACCCTTCCTTAAATTACCTTGTTAGGTGCTCAATAACTGTTAATATTTGGAATAGCCTGCATTTTCTACATCACGTGCTAATGTAACTAAACTGTCCTTTTTAATCAATAGCAGAATTTTACAACTGATACTGAGTCACTAAATAAATATATAACTAAATTTCCTGATAACTAAATTTCTTTTAACTAACATTTTTATTATATTTTTTATTATTATATTTATCTGAAATGGGAAAATTATGCAATACCAACAGCTGACATCTGATGCCTGGATCCTCTACAAGGACCAATATGAGCTCTGACTACCCACCCATTTCTTTTACATCCCACATATATATTCTTTAAGGATATATTACAAACAAAAGCAGAAATTGTTGTATGGTTTGATTTAATGCATTTCTATTAGTAACCCAGAGAGGATAAAGAAAAGTAAAGCTTAAAGAAGAAGTAACATGTTTAGTAACAAATAAATAAACAGGTAAATGGATGATGATGTTCATGTTGGACAAAAATCTTGCACTGAGAAAATTACATAAAACATAAAAGTGCTGTCAACATACTCCAATAGAGCATGGATGCAACATAAAATTAAGACAGGAGATGGGAAGACCCACACAGATTCATGATGACAATATGTTATGCCATAGATAATAAATGGTAAGCTAAATTGCCTGCCCAACCCTTTCTTAAAAATGAATAGGCAAAGACAGTAGTCCCCTTACTTCCTAAATTAACTGTCTCCACTCTCCATCTAGCACGAAAAGCTATTATCAAACATCAAAACATCCCAGTTTCTTTTTACCGAAGATCGTACCGGAGATCGTACTAAGTCAGAAATTACAGTTACAAATTAATAAACTTGAGTAAGTATAAAAATCATGTTTATAATGTATCATGACCATGTCCATCTGGTACTGCCTCCCTCAAGTTATTCCCAAGATCCCAAACATATCTCACAGCTTTCTCTGAACTTCATGACATTTTTAATAACCCAGCAAGTCCAATTTGTGCTTCTCCATGCACATGGGTGTGGTGTCCACTGGGGTATGAGCAACCTTCCACTTGTCATCCCTCTACCAAAGAAAAGTGACTCTCCATACATCAGTAGACATTAGATGCTAAGCTGGGAGTAAGTTATAGTGAGCCCCTTTTAGTTCATCTAGCACATATTACTGTCTTGGTTTTGTAAACTTCTTGTGTGGACAACCAATGCTGTTATCAGTCATTTTGTGTTAGAACTATACCATATCAGGAGACCAGGCTTTCAAGACACTAATAGGACATCATATTATCATGCCAAAGGTATTGAAATTACCCTATGAATGGCATTTCCTGACACACACTATTATATAATAAAATGTAGTCATAGTTGCTAGTATCTTAGGCAACATTTCTAATATAAATTCAAGCCTTTAATACAAGAAAATTGTTTTGGACTACCTATTTTTTCACATATTCTTTGCATGTTGCAAAAAATCAAACTCTAATGAAGAAGTAGCCTGGTTCTATGCTTTTCTAAGTAATAGTAGTAATAGTCTTTGATAATAAAAGAAATTTTGATGTAGTATTCATATAAAAATATGTAAATTAAAATGAAGAAACAGGTAACTTTGTATTATGTTTAAACCTTGTGTTAGGGGCTATGGATAATTGAATAAATTCTATATTCAAGTGATAATATCACGACCAACAATATGAACTCCCAACAGATGGAGACATTCTACAAAACAACTTTACATATTAATATGAATATGTGTTGAGGCCCAAAAGCCCCTGGCTTCTCAGTCTCCATCTTGTCCCTGGGCCATCATCTATTAACTAACACTCTTTTGTCTCTTCCACTATCTTGCTTCCATCCCTGCAATTGACTGGGGACATTTTATGATAGAGGGCTTTCTGGTACCTTACAATGAGGGCATTCCTCTCCAGACTTTTCACAATGAGGACACTCCTTTCTGGACATTTTATGATGTGGACATTCCAGTTATGCTGATATGTAACCAAACAATAATGCAATTTTGGCCTGTACACCTGGGCAAATACCTTTGTGGTCTGGAGTTTTAAATAGTGCCTTTTCCTAGAGTAAATTGAGACTTGATCAGAAAATTTTTTGTCTTGTCTCCTTCCTTCACATCTCCTGTTCCCAAATTTGTTGCTGCAGTTCCCTCTTCTCAAGTGCCCCATTGTTTAAGTTCTGAAGGTCAAGGCAAATATTTGATGAAACCCTAGAAATCAAACAGGTTCCTTATTTGCATAATGTATTATGTTTAGAGTTGTTTTAAATAAATGTATGAGATATTTTCCTTTGCAAAGGTTTTGGATACAATAGAGTAAAATATCTTCTTAATACATTGAGACAAAACAAAGTATAACTTCATATTTATATCTAAGTTATTTTTAAAAGTACTTTTGATTTGATTGTTTTGAAAATAGTTTGGTGTGTGACTAAAATAGTTTCATTAGCATATCATTAATATTTACCAACACAGAAAAGTTTTTTCCTTAGGGATCATGCCTTCTCATGCTGTGATATGAGCTCCTATGTGGTTTAGTGTTTGTGATTGGAGTTCAGTTTTGCCTTGTTGAGGCTCACTACTCCTTTGCATTTACTACAGACATTAGGCTTCCTCCACCAGGCATTCTTATTCCCTTAAATATTAAACTATTCTAAAAACTTTATATTTCCAACTTTCAAACCAGATTGTAAAGTAACTTTATCAAATGTACATGTCTCTTTTTTCCCTGTTTTCCTAGATGAAGTATGTTCTAGATTTTGCCTTCAGAAAAGAGATCATATGTAAGATAATGGAATAGCTTTCTTATAGACTTTATGCCAACTCTTAAGTTATTTATTCTTAGATATAAACTGAATATGTATGACTTACAGTTTACTCGACTCAGGTGCAATTCTATTTCTGAGCATTTTCTTCCTATAGCAACTTTTCTGAATAAATGTCACCCTGTATTTAAGAATGTTATATAATTTCATTTAGAAAAATCAAGTACATTTCTTATGTGGGATCATTTTTACACTATGCAATATCATCTGACAGCACAGGTATACGATTCACTAGAGGGTCCTCACATTTTAATTGGTGTTATATATTTGCTATTAATTACTTTATATTCAATGTGTTAGTAGGCATTCTGGTTTGGTAACTGTTCCTCGAGGAAAGCGTTTTTCAAATGTCAACGTGGGCTTTGATATTTTGTTAGACTGCTCTTTGAGTATCCTTCATATTGTAGGCTTCTATTTGTGCTACATTTCCTCATTAAAAATGAATCACTAATGTTGTTAAATTTGGTTTATAATATATTTATTTCTTCAACCAAAGACAGTTTTTAAAACTCTGCATAATATATAGATCCTCTTATATTTTATATAGTAAACTAAATCTTGAATAGGGACCACCTTTCATTTCTTCAACTCATGAGGATACAATGAAAAGAAATATTTGAAAATAAATGTTATTTTACTTTAATTAAAATTCGATCATATAATTCTGTTATCTTCTCTTTTCTCCCTGCAATCTTCCCCATACACGACTTCTTTGATCCCTCTAAAACAGTCCTTTGTTTTATTATTGTTACACACACATACACACACACACACAGAGACACACACACAAACACACAAATATACCTAATTATATAAATACAAACTAATATTTTCACTCAGTAACACTTGTATAAATATATTTGATTTCATGGTTGAGCACTTAGTATTAAATATACGAAAAGGTTTATACCCATGCTGTTGTTTCTCATGCTCACAGAATTCATTTATTCCCTGTATTTCTTTGTCTATATGTGCATCCCCATGAGATGTCCTCCTTCCACATCATCATGTTTATGGTCCTTGCTTAGGCCTTGATTTGGTAGCCATAGTTTTGAATAATCACGAGAGATACTCCCTGTAATTTCTAAAAGATATACCAATAAAATAGAATAGATGAATTATTTTATACAATTAATCGAGAATAACACACATTTCCATAGGATGGTACATCTTTTAGTGTGTTTTCACACTAGAAGCTATACATACTGGCTTCCTAGGGGGAACATCATCCTTAAATGTGCTTAAAGTATGAACTAAATATTGTATATGACTTTCATGCATCTGTATCAAAAATGGAATAAAGATATTTGATCAAATATATATATTTAAGCCCCTCATGACTTAAAACAAAGGAGAAACTTAGACTAGTCAGTAAGAATCTGCTAGAAATTAGGAACTACAAACTGTTTCTGCAGTGTTTTAAGACTTCATACTATTGAAAAGAGCAGCTTATAGAGTGTATGGTCCAATGGTTAGAGAAATACTTAAAGGATGACCAGTTCAACTATGTCCAAAATCAAAAGGTTGAAATAAAGCTGCCTCTTAGACATTAAAGAGTAGAGGTGAGCTGGACAGTGGTGGAGCATGCCTTTAATCACAGCACTCGGGAGACAGAGGCAGGCAGATTTCTGAGTTTAAGGCCAGCCTGGCCTACAGAGTGAGTTCCAGGACAGCCATGGCTATTCAGAGAAACCCTTTCTTGAAAAAAACAAAAACAAAAACAAAACAAAACAAAGAACAGATGTGACCTTCATGACAGTAGTGAAGTGATATTGTTTCCTTGGCAATCTGCAGGGGAGCTTATAAGTTTTCTCACAGAATACTATGGCTAAACACTTTCTTAGCTTATCAGAGAAGATGTAAATGCCTTTGAACATAGTACTCACTCCCATTTAATTGTGTTTCTGATATTGGGTCATGAGCCACATCATAGATTACTCTGTAATTCTTCTGTTACAATAACCAAATTCTACACAATCTTGTAATACTATATATATATATATATATATATATATATATATATATATTTATATATATATGAAATACAAAATTAAGTTGTTAATATTTCAGATATGAATCATTATCTTACAAGAAGAATCTGAGGATAAATAAAAGAGTAGAATAATTTTAATCCCAACTTCAAAGATTTAATGTCCTAGTTTGGAGACTATGATATTCAAAAGAAGCAAAATCATTTGCTATGTGGTCATTATTTCCCAATAATTCTGAACAGCAATAATAGTGAAGCATTGATTTATATGACAGCTTGTTACTATGTCCATTTAACAACAGTAATAGCAAATTTTCAGGCCTGGGGCTTATAAAAGGCCCAGCCGTGGGTTTTTGATGAAGTTTTCTATAATAAGAGTGAGTATTATATTGTGGAAGGGGTCTTAAATTCAACCAGAAAGTGGTTATCCTCTGACAACTATGCTATTATTACACAAAGCACATCTGTTGGTAGCTTGGATGTCATAGAAGCTTACAGAGTTCATAGATCTTCAAGCACATTGCTGATTTTCTTCCCCAGGTATCAGCATAGCACTCTCTTACAATAGAAATATTGTCAAACATGTCTAGAAGTTTCCATGTGGAAGGATTTTTATTAAATTTACTTCCACACATTTCATTTATTTTGTTATTGTTATTTCAACTTTTTAAATTGTTTCCAATATTGTGGATGATATAAAATCATTTCTATTTTAAAGTTTTTTTTTTCTCTGTCTGTACAGGTATGCTCCTATGAGTAGTGCCTATAGAAACTAGAAAAAGCTACTGGGTCTGTGGAGCTAAAGGTGAAAGCAGTGAGGAGACACCTTCTAGGGACTGAGTAAGTACCCTCTCAGAAGTAAAGAAGAGTTAGGGTGAAGAACTCTGGAAGGGGGGACTGGGAAGTGGGCAACATTGGAGTGTAAATAAATAAAATAATTTAAAAAGATAAAATAAGAGAATGGCTGTACATTGTTGCTGGGCTAATGATTTTGACAAGAGGCCACAGGAATCTCATGCTGTCCTGAGCAGCCCTAATCTTGTGAGTTTTATGAGCTTCCTGAGACTTGTAATTAACAATATTGAAGTATCTTAATTTTCCCAGTATCATGAGCCTCTGTTATCCCCCTAGTAAAGAGTGTATTAGTTTAGAAAAAAAATAATAGGCTCTTCATTTTCAGAATGTTTTCAGATTATTAAATGTAAATTATAAATGTAAACCTTTTTTCATAAGAAGATATGCATTTCGAGTTATCAACTCTTGCTTGAAAAGTTTTACCAATTTTGATTAATGGCTTTGCTCCCTTTTTAATGGTGTGTTTGTGAATGTTGCTTTAAAAATGCATTTATTTTCCTGCATAAATATTTATGAAACATCAACCTTCACATTTCTTCTTTTCAGTTATTATACAATGCATATTTAGACATTTAAGATAAAGGTAGACAGCATGTAAATATTTTTCCATAGGTAGTGATGTTAGGATGTTGTGTAAAAATGTTACATTCTGCTTCCCCCCAAAAGAGCAAAGATTTGGACTGTTTGTGAAGCATCTCATAACATGATAAACGTCTTTGAATGGTGGCATGAATTTCAAAATAATAGGGTAAAATATTGTTAATAATACCTACTTTTATTGTTTTAATAAAATGGTGTTTTTATACAGCCAATAATTTTAAAATTAGTTTTCATGTGTGATATTCTTGTTTAAAGGGAGTTTGATAATTTTATGGGCAAGTAGATATATAGATGTATGATGAATAAAGTGATTTATTCATACACAGAAATAGTTACCAGTTATTGTTATTTTTTATTAGATATTTTCTCTATTTACATTTCGAATGATATCACCTTTCCTGGTTTCCCCTCCGAAAAAAAAAAACCCTGTTCCCTCCCCCCTCCTTAACCTGATGTAAATCACTTAAAATTTAACCATGTTCATATGAAAAATGTGCTATTTTATATAATACTTAAATTACCTGTGTCTTTAATAGAAATGCATTAAAATATGTTACACTTTCATACATAATATTATATATTTTAAAAATAATCTTTTATTTTAGGCTGATAGTTTTTTCTTAGATCTCTTATATTTATACTAGTAGCTTTTCAGTTTTCTAGTTTAGTCTTCACTTTCTAATACCTGTAGATCTGATGTGTAAGAGGAATTGATTTCTATTCTTTGCTGTATCTATAGATCCGATGTGTAAGAGGAATTGATTTCTATTCTTTGCTGTCTTGAAGACACTATCTACTACCATCCATATCTAACCAACATATTTGTAAGAAATGGGACTTAAATTCTCTCTCTTACGTTAAATTTTAAGTTATTTGGAACATTTCTCAGAAATGTGAATTTATGAAAGAGAAAGAGAAAGGAGCTAACAATTGAAAATGTATGTTTCCACTGAACACCACACATATTTTCCCCTGAAAATACACTTTATTTCACATACTTTCCAAAGCAAGTATGGCACAGTCTGTGGTTCAATGTGTGCCATTTTGTTTCTATTTCAGATACAGTTGTATGTGGCTTCTACTTAGGCTTAGACAGAGATGATGCTTTTGAAAAATATCTATGAGCTGGGTTGTTGTTTTGCTTTGTTTTCCAAGGATTCTGGGTCATAGGTTATTCTTTGATATTCTATTGAAATCTTTCTAACTGGTTAAGATTTATAAATATAGTACATCTGTACAAGGCTTCAAAGACATACACAGTGACACAGCCTTGCTATGTTTAAAAGAAAGATAGTGTTAAAGTAGACATAGGAAAGACAGTCTAAGGAATGTCTGAAATAGCCTGCATCACCATGACATAAAGCTGAAGCAATCTGGTTCCACAGAAATGGTTGGAGCAATTGAACCATCAGATGCATAAAGTGATATTCTTTTAATGTTTTCATATCTATTCTTATGTAATTTAATAAATTCTTGAAAATATGAATAGCATGATATGTATGTGATGTTTACAATTTAGTGCAACACATGCATATTATAAATGATATATTACTCCCAGAGTATTTGGTCAGTGCAAACATTATCTCGACTGGTTGATGTCTAGGTGCTTGGTCATAAGGGCAGCATTGCTAAGGTGTGAAAGCAGAGAGTAATTGCTGGGATTTCTATTCTTATGAACAGACTAATGCTGCCTAGAAGGAGAGGCTCTAGCCTCTGGAGATTTCCCTGGCACTCATGAACATGGCTTACAATAAATTCAAGACACCCACATCTTTCCTCTTCTCTGTATACCTGTTTCTCTGATTTTATGGCTAGTGTGACACATCAAAGTTGCATTGTTCAGGACCCAGTATTTTGATATTCAGACATTCTTGTCACCATAAATGTGAGAAAAAAAACCTCTTTTATTCTAGAGTAGTTCATCTCAGATGTTTCCTTAGAACAGCAATCACAGAATGAGACTTTAGATAGAAACTTGAAAATATAATTTATTTTTCTGTTATCTCACTAATTAAGGTGTAATTGGTAGTCTCTAGATAAAGACTTTGCAGTTATTCTTGAAATATACATTGAGGACATCCTAAAGAAGATGATATATTTAATGCTTTATGAACTTGCTAGTATTTTCTTCAAAAAATCATTACAAAGTGAAAATATTACAAATGTACATCAGTTTGTTTAGATTAGTGTTTAATATGTGTGTATGGATGATTTATTAAAATTAAGAGTAAATCAGAAACCTGAGTGACAATAAGAGGCAAGTATCTACAGAAAACTACAATGATAAAATGAGTGTACATATCCACATATTTTTTTAGAAAAATAGCTAAATATATATACAAATACAGATTATAGAAAATATTTATGACACATAATTATGTAATTTTGAATTTATTCATGAAAATTTTACTATAGTGCAGTTGAAACTTGCATATTGATAAATAAAACTGGCTCCAAACTTCAAATATACTAAGCTGCTTCTAGATCCTAAGCATTTACTACGTGCCAAGAACACATTTCTTTAAATACTTTGGTAATTTGGTCAAATGTTGTATTTAAGAAGAGCAACTGGCTTTTGACAATAGGTAGAGAGATGAGTCTTGAGAACCATAGCACCTGTAGATTTGTGCAAGGATGGAGGTCACAACAGTCATGGAGAATTCTGCCTGGAACTGTTGGTCTTGGAACTTTGATTTTAATCAAAGGGGATAGTGGGCTGATCCTTCTTTGGACAGATAAAAGTGTCCACCAGCTTCCCTGACCAGCACTCCAAGGCCACTTTTTCTTCTGAGTGTACTCATAGTTGGCTTCACTGAGAGGGAAGGAATGTCAGAGAACTGTCCTTAGACATGAATTTCTAGAGACTCACTGGATACTGACCACAACTGTGGAGTATGTTTGTTGTAACCATAGCATTTGAATGTCTCTATGTGGTTTGGGCTCCCTGTGGAGCTCATAGTCTCAGAATCCAGTGAAGCTTTCAGCTGGCCACCCAAAAGGCCCATTCCTCCAACCCCCAGAGAACTAGGATCACACAATGGAGAATCTCATCAGGATGGGGATGGCTGTCATAGTCTTCATAGTCCTTTTGATCTTAGCTGCTGAGGCCTGGAGAAGACATAGGCCTACCATGGAGCTGGGAAACAATCTAAAGAGAAAGAAGTACATCTTTCAATGTTCTACACTCTGGGGAATAAATCTGATGATCTAAAGTTTTCTTTCAGAAAAATCCTGTTGTGATAGAATGTCCAGGGAGCAAAAGTGTTAGGGTACAAAGGAAAGTGGAAATGTCATGTTTAGGTGCTTTCTTGGTAAACAAATTACTGTCTTTCCACGTATTTGGGGTCTTTGCTTCCTGAACCAACACTTTTCTGAAACTATAAAGTGATAGATTATGCTGTTGCATCTGCCTGGATTTTCTTTCACCTGTTGTTTGTATCTTTCTGTATTTCTTTAAGGCATTTATTCATTCACCTTTAAAGGCCTCTGTCATCTTTATGAGTTGTAAAAAGTGGGAGAAGAAGAAGAAGAAGAAGAAGAAGAAGAAGAAGAAGAAGAAGAAGAAGAAGGAGGAGGAGGAG
>NW_022196915.1:98097719-98115559 GCF_008632895.1 Mastomys coucha | reverse complement strand
AAGAAGAAGAAGAAGAAGAACAACAACAACAACAACAACAACAACAACAACAACAACAACAAGAAAAAAAACTAGAACCACATGCCTTGCCTGTCAGAAAACCAGCTGGGCTGACTGCAGACATTTTTAACTATTTTTCTTGTGCCAGACCCAGTTCCTCAGAATCTTCTTTAGTGATGCAAGAGAACTCTAGCTGCAACCTCCTCACTCCTGTCCACTCTGCTGTGGACCTCAGAAACCATCTGCTCCTGACCTTCCTTCACCAGCAGGCATGCCCTATGAGCATAGCAGCTGAGACAGGATGTAAAGCAGGCAACAAAAAGCAATGAAAAACAAAAGAAGAAAAAAGAAAGAAAGAAAAAAACACCCAACAAAGACAAACCCAGAAAATAGCACCTAGATCTAGAATCACATCAAACTTAAACCATAAATGGTTAAAAGCCAACATGATTAGTAGTAGCCAGGGCAAAGCACCTCCACTGGAGTTCACCTATTATATCACAGCAGGCCATGAATACTCCAACAGAGCAGTAGCACAATAAAAACACCTTAAAACTATATAACGATAGTAGAGGTCCTTAAAATTAAATGAAAAAAAAAATCATGTAAAGAGATCCAGGAAAACACAAGCAAACATTTGGAGGAAATGAATAAATCCCTTTTAAAAAGCCAAAGTAAAGGACAAAAAAAGTTTAAGGCCATGAAAAGTTTAGGAATTTGAGTAGAGACAAAGCACCAAGAAACTATAGATGGAAGAAAAATCCTAGGTGTTGAAGATACCTTAGAAAAAAATGGATACAAATGTCAAAGGAAATGTAAAATCTAAAGTTCCTGATACAAAACAGCCATGAAATCTGGAACATTATGGAATGTCTAAAACTAAGAATATAAGGTATAGAGGAGGAGATGAATCCCAGCTCAAAAGCCCAGAAAATATTTTCAATAAAATATTAAATCACTTAAAGAAGGAAATGACCATAAAGGTAAAGGAAACATATAAAACTTCACATAGAATGGATCAGAAAAGGAAGTTCCTTCCCCACAAAATAATCAAAATACTAAACACACAGAACAAAGAAAGAATATTAAAAACTTCACAGAGAAAAAACAAACCCAAGTAACATATAAAGGCAGACCTACCCGAATGACATCTGACTTTTCAATGGAGACTTGTAAAACCAAAGGGCCTGGAGAGATGTGCTGTCGATGCTAAGAGACCACAGATTCAAAACCATACTACTGTGCCCAGCAAAATTTTCAATCTCCATAGATGAAGAAAATGAGATACCCCATAATAAAGTCAAATGTAAATAGTATCTGTCTACAAATCTGGCCCTTCAGAAGGAGCTAGAAGAAAAACTCCAACCCCAAGAGGTTAACTACACCAATAACAACAAAGGAAATAAATAACCTCATAACAGCAAAACCAAAACAATATAAAGAGTCAGTGAAACAAAGTATTGGTTCTTTGAGAAAATCAACAGAATAGATAAACTCTTACATAAACAATCTAAAAGACTAAGAAAAAAATGTAATTAGCAAAATCAGAAATGAAAAGGAGCGCAAAACAACAGATACCAAGGAAATCCAAAGATTCATTAGGTCATGCTTATAAAATCTCTAATACAGAAAATTGGAAATTCAGAAAGAAATGAACAATTTTCTAAATAGGTACACTTACTAAGATTAAATCAAAATCAGATAAAGAATTTCAATCGACCTCTAACCGCTAGTAAATAGAAGCAGTCATTAAGTCTTCTAAACCAAAAAGTCTAAGACCAGCAAAGAATTCTATAAGAGTTTCAAAGAATAGCTTAAACCAATACTTCTCAAATTATCCCATAAAATAGAAACAATAGGAAAACTGCCAAATTTATTTTATAAGGTCACAGTTATTCTCATACTCAATCCATATAAAAACAAAGAAAGAGATTCACAGACTAATTTCAGTTATGAACATAAAAGTAAAACTATCCTATAAAATACCAAGAAACCAAACCTCAGAACACATACAAATGACCAGCCACCACGACTAATATGACTTTATTACAGAGATTCAGGGATTGTTCCTAATATAAAAATCAGTCAATGTAATTCACCATATAAACAAACTGAAAGAAAAACAAAACAAAACAAACAAGCAAACAAAATGCACGATCATCTCATTTGATGCAGAAGACATGTAACAAAGTCCAGCCCCTTTTATGATAAAAGTCTTTGAGAGATTAGGCATATAATGGTTATACCTAAACATAGGAAAAGCAATCCACATCAATCCTATAGTCAATATCACCGTAAAGGAAGAGAAACTCAAAACAATTCCACTAATGCCAGGAACAAGATAAGGCTGTCCACTCTAAATCTACTCAATATAGTACTTGAAGTATTAGCCACTAAAAGAAGACAACTGAAGGGGATCAAGGGAATACAAGTTGGACAGGAAGAACTCAAGTATTTTTTGCAGAGTTTATAAAGAATATACATACATTACACCCAAATTTCTACCAGGAAACTCCTATGTTTGATGTAGGACTTCATGAAACTGAAAAGCTTCTCTAAGGTAAAGGACTATTTCAGTAGGACAAAAAGGTAGCCCATAGAATTGGAAAATATTTTTAACAAATCCACATTCAGTATAATACTGCTATCCAAAATGTAGAGAGAACTTAAGAAACTAGATATGAAAACAATCAAAATGGGGTACAGATATAAACAGAGACTTCTTCATGAAGGAATGTGACATGGCTGAGAAACACTTCAGGAAATGTTCAACATCCTTAGTAATAGGAAATGAAATTAAAACTACTTTGAGGTTCCATCTTACACCTATCTGAATTGTTAAATCAATAACACAAGTTACAGTGCACACTGGCAAGACTGTGGAAGAATGGGAGCACTTCTCGATTGTTGGTGGAGTACAAACTTGTACAGCCATTATAGAAATTAGTATGGAGGTTTCTCAGAACTATGAGAATTTATCTACCTCAAATCCAGCTCTTTCACATATACCACAAAGATGCTTGCTCAGTGATGTTCACTGTGCACTTATTCATAATATTCAGAAATTGGTAACAACCTAGATGTCCATCAGCAGAAGAATAAATAATGTGTTAAATATGCACAATGGTCTATTACTAAGTGTTAAAATCATGACATTGGAGTATTTTTCTAGTAAGTGAATGGAAATAGAAAAAAATAACCGATTAAGGTAACCAAGGCTCAGAAAAATAAATATGATATACATTCACTTTTACATATATATTAGCAGTTAAGTAAATGATAACAATGGTAAAATTCACAGACTCATAGTGGTTAAGTAATGAAGAGGTTAGGGTACATACCTTTTCCTCTCTAGAAGTGGGAAATCAAATAGCTTTTGCAGATAATCTTGGGGTAGGTGGAGACAGGAGCAGGAAGAATCTGATGTGTGGGAGAAGGTGGGATAGAGTGAGAGAGAAAAGAGAGAAGTGGTTGGAATTGGGAAATATTTGGTGCATTAGGGGGCTAATTCTGGAAACCAAGTGTTTTGGAGACTTCTTGAATTTATGAATGTGATTATAACTGGGACTCCCAGAAACAGGGAATATATGAATTTAAAATGACAATCTCTTGTACCACACAAGGCTCCTAGTGGCAGAACAATATTGATTTGGTTGAGTTGTTGGCAGAAGGGATCTCATGTAAATCCCAAACAATCTAAGCTTATGCTAGGTGTGTCACTTTTATTTCCTCAGATAACAGATCAGATGGGAGATGTACCCAAGCTATGGCTTGGCCAGAATCCAGAGCATTTCTCTGTACAGATTTCTCGCAAATACTGACTGATTTTCTCTGCTTGTCCTCATACTAACTTAATCTTCTGGCTTCTCTTTTTCTGGATCATTCTATCTTCATCTGTTGTCTACCTTTTTCTCTCTGCAATCTGTCTCAGTAGAATTCTCCTGGTAAACTGTCAAACACACACACACACACACACACACACACACACACACACACACACACCATGTCACCTTTTCTCTCTCTCTGCTCTTAGATAGCCTCTCTTTCCTATGTGATTGCCTTCTTTCGCATAGGAAAAAAAGTAGATTTCTCTTTGAAATATGGATGCTTTCTACTGCAAACTAATCTTTTCTTGTTGTAAGTGAATAAAAGTATGTAGTAAGGGTATGCCTATATTCAAGCCTTATTATATACACTTTGAAGGTCTTTGGATGCGATCTGTTGCCAGAGCAGCCATGTTGTTGACTTAAACTTCCTAGGACAGAGGACTGCTCTTTCCAAACTGACAGCAGGTCAGATTGCCTATGTCAACATTCATACAGATCAATGAACCAATGAACATGGAGAGGTGGAGCTGCTGCCTATATGGAGCCTTCATCCCTACCTTCTAGGTTCTTCATTGTAGATCCTCTGAAGGCTGCAGAAAGAGAAATGTGGACATCAACCCTTTACAAAACCTTTGACTAACAATCAGCCCTGCCTGTAAGATGTGCTGGGGCAATGATGGCATAGAACTTGTGGGAGTGGCCAACCAATGTCTCATATGTCAGAGAGAGCCTATGGCTGACACTGCCTAGATGGTCAGGAACCAAAGACTGGATATCTCAGAGGCCTAGGATAGAACCCAACAAGACTGGCAAAACAAACAAATAAAACCTCTGTTTCCTAATGATATTCTGATATATTCCTAGGCAAGTGCCTGTCCAGTAGTCATCGAAGAGACTTCCTCTGGCATCAGATGGATTGAGTGCAAAGATCCATATACAGACATCATGCAGAGGGAGAGTCTAAATTGGAGGTCCCCATCAGGTCCCTCCCCTCAGAGTTCCAGAAATCCTGCCGAAGGTGTGTGTGTGTGTGTGTGTGTGTGTGTGTGTGTGTGTGTGTGTGTGTGTGAAAGATTGCAGAAATCAGAACAGATGGAGGATGCCAGGAGAATATGGCCCACTCAGTCAACTCAAAAGAGCTCATATGCGCTCGCATAGACTGAATAAGCAAGAATAGGGCCTGCATGGTTGCCTCAAGTTCTCTGTGTTTCTGTTGTGGGACTCCTAATTTTAGGAGTGAGTGTGGCTATGACTCTTTTGCCTGCTTTTTTACTACTTCCTCCTTTTGGGTTTTTTTGCCCAACCAGATTCAGTGAGGGCTTTTTTGTGTGTCTTACTGTATTTTGTTGTTGGGTTTGGATGTTGTATCTTAGAAACCTGCTGTTTTCTGATGGGGAGGACAAGGGAAATGGATTAGGTTGAGAATGGAGGAGGGGAAGAGCTGGGAGAGGTGGAGGAAGGAGAAACTGTGGCCTATAAGTATTGTACAAGATAAGAATCTATTTTAAATATTTTTAACAAGAAAAAACAAACAATAAGATTTTCAGAAAACTTTGTAGAGCTCTTATTTTATATTTTGTTTTCGTCAAGATACCTGCACTAATCACACACAGCAGCAACTCAGAGGCAACACAATCACATACAAAACTCACTTACTGTGACCCATACGGTTCCTTTACCCCCTGCATGCATAATTGTCTTCCCCACTTTGCAAAACTAATCATTAATCAGCATGGATCTTTTCAAAATTACCTGTTTACACCAGTGGCTATTGAGCTACAGAGTGCACATTCCATTAAGGTGACCTGAAGTCTCACAGCAAAAAAGAAAAATCAGTGTGAGATTGCGTGAAGGGAATTGATGAATGCTTGTCCAGACACCCCGGGAACATCAGCATCAGGATAATACTTATTAGGTAGACCCCACAGCATCAATAATAGCTCTAATAATAGCCTTGACCTATATAGAGCTTTGTCTCTTCAAAGGTGATATGAATACATTATACAAAGAATGGCCAGCTTCCTGTGGGGTTTAACTGCAACTGAGTTAGGAAGAATTCATCTGTAATTGTCTTTTTCCCCCTTCCCTCTATAGCTCTGCTTTCCCTCTTTCACATACTGTCCCATATTCCTGTCTCAATCCAGGCTCAAATTCCCATATACATCTCAGACAGAGTTAAATAAAATCTGATATTTAAATGGTTTACATTTGCAAAAAATTATGATTTTTTTCTCTGGATTCACCACTTCCTTAAAGCAGTAAAGGAGAGTTGTAACAACCAAAAAACAAGATTTTAATAAATGCTACCCCCATAAACTTGAAAAAAGTAGCCAAAAAGAAATAATGAGGATATTTGAATATCAAAGGAAAGAACCACATTAGTATGATAGATGTATGAGTTGTAGGCCTCTATGTGTTCTGCATTAACCACCTTGTAAGGCAAATGTGTGTGTGTGTGTGTGTGTGTGTGTGTGTGTGTGTGTGTAGGATTTCTAGAAGATAAGCATGTATTTAAAAAATAATTTTTTTCAACCACCAACTGAAATGTGAACAAACTTCTATCCAAAATCTTTAAAAAAATAATAATAATTGGTATTTTGAGACAGGGTTTCTAGTAAGCCAGATTGGTTCCAAACGGTTCTGATGTAATTGATGCAGCCTTGAACTCCAGCTTTTGCCTTTACCTCCTATGTCCTGGGATTTCAGGTGCATGCCCTCAAGCACAGTTTAAAATCTAGACTTTTAAATAGTTAGTGTATTCCAAAGAAAGACTACCATTCTAGAAATGACTGATTGTTGAAACACTTATTTCAGAACCTTTGAGGTAAAGACACAGATGAGGAGAGAATTCCAGATGCTTTCACATATGTATGTGTATCAAAAAAATAATGACAAGTGTCATATGTCATCAGTATGAAACCACTTTATATTACATGGAGAAAAAAAATTTCCCAATTGAAAGCAAGGAAAACAATGTTTAGTGCATGTAATACCAAAATCAATGAGCTTTAAAAGAGAAGATTAGAAAAAGAATTTATTTTGGGTTACTTCTTTAAATGTCTGTATATAATTATATGTTACATGATCAATAAATACACAGACTACACTAAACTGACAGTGTCTGATTTGGATGATTGAGTGAACTTCAAAATTTTACAAAATTAAGTAATAACAATGTCTTTATCACTTTTCCCATTGTTTTGATAAAATAACACTATATCCAAAACATAACTTTAGGAAGACAGGGTTAATTTTCCCTTAGGCTTCTGGGATAGTATCTACAGAGGGACAGAAGTCCTGGAATAGCAGCAAGAACAAGATCTGACTGGTCACAGATTTAACAGAACAGAGAGCACAGGAAGTTGAACAAAGCTAGAAACACCCAAATCACTGCCTTAGTGACTGACCTTCTCCAGCAATGAGCTATCTCCCGAAGAATTCACCACCCCTTAAACAGTCTATAACTGTCTACGAAGTCATGTCTATTGTGGTCTATCTACTAATGTGTGTGGGTTTAATATTAATTCATATGGAGCTAGCTTAGGGTTAGTTGCTGCAAAACTGCAAGTTAATTTTCAGAATTTGATCAGAATCAGAATATAACTATTACCAATGAATAAAGGAACAATTTCCATGACAAGAAAGGCAAAAAAAAAAAAAAAAAAAAAAAAAAAAAAAAAAAAAAAAAAAACACACGTATAAACTGTTACACTTCCACTTTGTTGGATAATTAGGATGCTCGGGGTTTCTATTAACATAGACACCCTCTATCATCTCATCCGATAATTAAAGTTCAAGTTCTTTAATACATGTTTATTGCAAAGATGTGAAATTTCAGTAAAACATTTTCAAAGCTTAAAATACAAAACAAAGAGTGTGAGAAACAAACTATCCTATTCACATTTCTATATCCCATATATACCTCCCAACCTTAGAAAAGTTTTTTTTTTTTATGGTCTGGAATTGTATTTCAAAAAAAAAACTTTTAAAAATAAACTTCATCTAGGGGCCTGGTGTCTGTAATACATAGTGCCTTCATCAATAAGGACTTACAGTCTATCTTTGGAGAACAAGCAGGGCAATATCAGTAGTCTGTAATGTCTTGGGAGTCTCTGAGACAATCTAGACCAAAAAACTCAAAAGACAGCATCATACCTGGTGTCAGTCAAGCTTTTTATTAGAAAGTCTTCAAATCTGGATGGTATCCTTGTCGGCCCAGTTGAGAAATTTTTATTTAAACTATATATATGTATATATATTTGTAAATACACAGACAGGCATATTACAGATAATTGCATATGCTAACTCCTTATGATTTTTGAGACATCTGAACCAAAACAAACAACATAGTATAAGCCACTTATTGTTTTCAATAATGCCAGACTCAACAACCATAGAGTCTTACCAACATGACTATGTGAAATAACCTGAAGATGGACAATACTAAACATGTGTGAACTAACAGGCTAAACTCCAAGAGATCTCAAACCTTCACAAACAACTACATGGATGAAGCAACTAATGATTGAAGAGAGTGGGAGAGGTAGTCATCTCAGAGAAAATAGCACCAATTTGTTATTCAACGTCAAGTTGTCAGTACTTTACTCACGCATACATACATGCATACATATATACATACATACATACAGCCTGCATAGGTTTTATTTGGAATACAGATATGTATACATATACAACCTTTAATGAAATTAATCCTATAGACTTTGAAATAAACCTTGGATATACGTGGAAGAGGTGGGGGTAGAATAGGAACTGGAAAATGTTGTAATCTCAAAACAAAACAAAACAAGAACATAAAAATAATCAACAAATTAAATTTTAACATTTTCTTCTTTTCTTAAATAGGTAGTTTATTATGTTTTCTGTCCAACATTTTAAGTTATCTTATATAAGGTATGTCCTACAAATATCCAATATGACTATATTCTTCCTTAGCTTTAATATATTAACTATTTTATTAAGTAGCTATAATGTAGCATACCTTTAAAAGATTTCTAGTGGAATATGGGTGAAAATATATAATAAAGTACATACCATCTGGGAGTTCTGTTTTCTTTCTGAAGTACATGTACATACATACACTTACACATGCATACTCACATGAATGCACACACACAGTTTGTGAAAAATAAGTGCTTTGATGTTGTTAGTATAATGACTACTGCTGTAAGTAATGACATACAAACATTATTTTAAATGCATGTGAGGAAAAAGGATGATATAAAGAAGGAGATGAATAGAATCAAAATAAAAATTCTCTTTTAATTCCACAGCAACCAGCACATAGACACATTGATTTTTTTCAGCATTTTATATTGCCAAAAGCTATGCTTCAAAGTACAACTTTCTTCACAACTTCAAAATAGAATGTGCTGTCAGACTGTGGAAGTCAGCTAATCAAATGCATAAGAAATTGTTTCCTCTTGTTCTACTATAAAATAATAAAAAGTAAAGTAGTAACTCATGTATCTTACTTTAGCTCATATATTAATAATGTACATATGTTATATTTATACAGATTGTACTAATATTACACTAAGAGCTACATAGTAGTATTAAAGATATTATGTGAAAAAATCAATTTTACTTTATTTTTAGTTTTGTCCTTTTTAGAAAACTATGCTAAATAAAAACTTTATAAACACAAATACATTCATATTTTATTACTGCTTTTAGAATTGACGAGAAATGCCTATTTTGCCTAATGCATATCATTTTGGCAGAATATAATTTAAATATTTCATGTAAAATTTTGTATAGAAAATTTTATAGTCTGAGTATATATGTCAATAGAAAGTCACTGAGATTATCCCCAGCATCTCTCTCTTTCTCTTTTCTCTCACACAGACACATGAATGCACACACATACACACTTCATACACACACACACACATATTTTATGTTTATTTAAAAGTATATTTGATTTCTATTAACTATTACTTATAAAAGCACATGTGTCACCAACATCTTTAGATTTAATCTTCACTCTATACTATGTTGGTGTGAGTTTGCTCAACATCGTAGCATTTCTTCTTCACTCGTGCAAACTTCTAGAATTGAAAGATACCTTCATGTTCTATCAACAACACTGTCCATGGTTCTCCTTCCTCTGGAAGCTAACTGCTCATTTACTGTGATAGTTCATTACCATGGCTCATTTTTTTTATCTGCCTTGTCTAAGAAATCCTTTCTATGGTTGGAACATACCTGGCTGTCTGGGATATATATGGTGAATGTGACTTTTTTCAAGTTATAGTTTATTAACTTTGTTATTTCTTTTCCCATGATTTTCGGAATGTTAATTTGACAATGTATGCAAAATTTCCAAGTGTTTGGATTTTGACCAACAGCCTTGAGGATTTTGTGTTTGTTTCCTTTTATTTCTTCTCTTATCTCCACTTCTAGTTATCAAAGATCATAAATATCATCAGAGTCTTTCTTAGCTTTTATACCAAAGTGATACTTCATCTCTTAATCTTTTAATCTGAGTTTACCAAAAGACTAGGAATAAAAGTCAATGAAACAACTGTGACACATCTAAGCAGTGTCCAGAAGCTCTGCACAATAGGAACTCCCCTCCTCATGTTCAACATCCCAAAGTAAGGCAGGGATCACCTGACAGTTGACGACATGTGTCATCTTTCTGGACATTGGCTCAAACTGCTGACATTGGGCAAGCCCGTCTTGAAATACCCAGGCCCTCAGCAGACTACTCAACCCAGCCTGAGATCCCCTCTGCCCACCCCAGCATTGTGATTGATATATTATTAATAAGAAGTTATGATGTTTGATATACAACATTGTAAATTTGTTTTTCTCCAATTATAAAGGAAATAATTCATAATTTGATCTGTTACTTTTTTCATTATATTGTATTCATTTAAAATCTATCCCTGTGTAGTAATGGATAAATGGATAGAGTTTTTATTCTTATTTTTATGGATGACTAACCATCTCAATCTCAATTAATTAAATTCATTTTTAACTGTATTTGGGTATTGAAGTATGGGAATACTACACAATATTGGGAACGTCTATGAAAATTTTCTTTGGTTTCTCTAGATACTATTCTCTAGCCTGAGCAGTGTCTACACATAAGGTATAAACATCAAACATGTTTTAATATCCAGAATAACTTGCTTTCTCCGCAAAGCCTCTTTTTTTTCCAGCATGCCCATGAATTTGTGTGTGTGTGTGTGTGTGTGTGTGTGTGTGTGTGTGTGTGTGTGTATGAGTAGCTAATTAAGCTAAGTACATTTTCTAGATCCAGAAAACCAACTCTTGGTTTTGTAAATACATCGCATCAAAGTGCATTGAGACATGTAATCACTGTTATATTTTCATATTGAGGAAAATGAACTACCTACTTGTAAGTTACTTTTGATGCATAGATGGCTAAGATAATTTTATTGTTTGCATTAGTGATTCATCTTTTATTATGTTTTTGTTTATTCTCCATACCATTCTAGAGGTAGAGTACATACAAAATAGACAAAATCCTTTAAAGATGTTTTAAAAGAAGATGTGAGGACAATGGAAACTTCAAAAACACAAATATCATAAATAATGCTCAGGCAACAATTCATTTCTAAGTAATTACTGATTCAATATTTGGTTGTTATATCTGTGAGTATCATACATGTTATTGGACACCCAGTGAATACAGTAATGTCTTTGGATATAAACTTTTTATAGTTATATTTCTTTTTGCATTTCTTCAATGAGAGAGATCAGTCGGTGATAGAGTATAATGTTTTTTTAAAGTTTCCCAGTCTCAACTGGTTCTACTCATTAGTCTGTGATCATATAGTGAGTAGGTTATTAGAAAGAATGAATGGCTCTGCCGTAATGGTTCAGAATATATATTCCACTCTAGTAGGCCTGAATATAAACATTTTTATTCCACACCAGATGGTATAGACTCAGCCCCACGACAGTAATTATAGATGCATTTTGTACCATTATGGGTAAGCAAACAAGTATTAAACAGCTTCTACAATACATTTGTGAAAAAACAGAAGCATTTCCTTGCAAATGTGTCAGAGATTACACACCGAGTGTATTGCCACTAACAATAAAGTTTTGGATTGACAAGACTCTGAAATGTGACAATGCACATGAGAATTAAATCACCAGTCAATCATGTTTGATGGTAGGAATGAGCAGTTCTGTCTTTAATCAGTTCTGAATAACATGTTTCTGAAGACCTTTATTTTCACTGCACTCAGATGCCTAATAGTACCCCAGTTAACTAGGGATCTCAAATGAAATATCTGTAACAAACCATATGGAAGAATATGCTGACAAAATTCAGTGGCATAATATTATAAATCTCAAGTTTTGGTAATATACAATAAGCACATGAAAATAATTTATATCTCACTTTAAATTTCTAAAATATATTCTTTACTGAAATAGAAATATAATCCTTTCTTCTTCTTCCAGCCCCTCATGTGTACTCTCCCTCAAAGTACTCACTTGACTCCCATATTCAAGTTGATAGCCCCTTTTTTACTTTGATCCTTATCATTACACAAATAAGCAGGCATGCATACTTATACACAAATATATACATGTATGTGTATAAGTATATACATATATGTATGCAACCTAGTAAGCCTATTTTTGTTGGTGATGCTTATTTTGATGGTGTATACATTTTCAAGGCTGATCACTCAGCATTAGGCAACCAATAACGGGGTCCATTCCAGGCAGGAACTATTTCTTCTCTTGGAGCTTGTTTTAAGATCATAGTCTAGGTATGCAACCCTGCTGGGTTTTCCTGCTCTGTACCTTGATGAACACTGACATTGCCCTTGTTTTAGTTTTGTTTATGGAGCTATTTCTAGAAGAGACAGGTTCTTGGATGACTTCCTGGCATTTGGGTTCTTACAATGTTTTCTACAAGTCATCTGCAATGTTCCCTGAGCAAGGGATGCAAATGCTATGATAGACATAAGTCTATTAGGGCTGGGATATCCTGACCAATGAAGGGCTGATCTCTGCATTGCTTCCCATTGTGGTCTTCTTCAATGTTTCCACTTTTCAGTAGGGGGAGCCTCAATTAATGAAGATTGTGAGTTAATAATATCAAGTATTATCTTAATACTAGAACAATTATTCATGTATTAGGATAAAAATTAGATTGTAATGATGAATTATGCTATACTAGCAAAGAGACAGTAGTAGATTATTCTCTAAGTTTTGTCACATCACTATTATGGGGAAGTCTACCAGCTTTAGAAAGGATTTCCTTCCTGTTGAGTAGACTTTAAATCCAATTAGAATGCTACTGGTTGTCATTGGCATGTAAATGCACATTTATGCATATCTTGTCATTAGGGTAAGCCTAATGGTTCAAAAATATTGCTGATTGATGAGACTGTTCAGTAGCATTCCCCAACTGGCTGTGTACAAAGTATTTTCGGGACTCATAGAAGCCAGACTTCGGATCTTGGCTTTGTTTTCTGAATCAGCACATATTATTTCAGTCCTGTGTTCTAGGTATATGGTGTCTTTAGCAATAGGGTGTCAAATAATGAGGTATATTTTTGGAAAAATGCATTTAAATCTATAAATTTAATAGTGTTTAAAATTTTTCTAGTATTCGGGATGATTATTAAGTAAGGTAAGTCATGCCTTTCCTTAAAACTAATATTGTGATAGTACAAGCTAAACTAACACACATATATTTAGATTTGAAAAGATTACAAATACTAATTTTCTGCCTTTAGGTATGGACCTATATCAAGCATTAAATCTTTAGATGCAGCAGTTAAAACATTTAGAATTTTCTTACGTGCATTTGCAGGCTTACTTCCCTGCCTTCCTTCTCAGTTTCTCATTCCTGATCACTCAGGTAGACTGCTTGAGTTAAGTAAGGCCTGGTTTAGGTTCCATGCAAGTAGGCAACAAATTACAATCCATGCTTAACAGATATCCTCATGTATTTCGTTAATTTTATTAAATGTCTTCTTTATTTTCACCTTATTTTGTGAACAAATAAAAGAAAGAAGCTATTATCTGAGAGTTTATGTCAAGGCCATTGTTGAAAGATACTGCTGTTTAGGTCATAGTCCGCCCTGTCCCAATAGCTCCCCTGAACTCGACAAAATGGAGGACTCACGTTCCTAGTGGGGTTTTCTCTTCTCTGCCTGATCTTATCTGAGGAGCCAAACCCCACTTCCTTTCTCTGAGGAATGTCACAAAGTCTTTGGTAAGGGTTTATCTTCTTTTCCTGTCTGGCAAGCCCCTGGAATGCCTCACCGTGCAAATGAGACATTCCTATCACCTTAAGCCTCAATCAATGTACATTCACTCTCAAAAACCAAAACAAGCCGGGCGGTGGTGGCGTATACCTTTAATCCCAGCACTTGGGAGGCAAAGACAGAGGCAAGCAGATTTCTGAGTTCGAGGCCAGCCTGGTCTACAGAGTGAGTTCCAGGACAGCCAGGGCTATACAGAGAAAACCTGTCTCAAAAAATCAAAAAACAAAACAAATCAAAGCAAAAGGAAACAAAAGCAAAAGGAAACACAAAACAGAAAGCCTTCCCACTCTCCAAGGTTTCTATAGCCTCTGTTCATCCCAAATAAAGAGCTTGCTGACAGGAACCGCTGTGGTGGTTCCTTTGGAGGTCTGGCCAACAACTGACCAATGCAAATGTGGATACTTGGAGCCAGTCATCAGACTGAGCTCAGGGAACCTGGTGGGGGAGATGGCAGAAGGACTGGAGGAGCTAAGGAGGATTGCAACCCCATTGGAAGAACAATACAGGCCGGGCTGACCACCCAGTGCTCCCGGAGACTAGGTCACCAACCAAGGAGGGTAACTGGAGGAATCCATGGCTCCAGATACATATATAACAAAGGATGGCCGTGCCTGGCAGCTATCGGAGGTCTCAGAGAGGTTCGATCCCTGAGTGTAGTGGGATGCTGGGGGTTGGGGGTTATGAAAGCACCCTCATACAGGCAAAGAGGAGAGAGAAGGGCAGATGTGAGATAGGGTGTTGGTGGAGGGGGAACCAGGGCCATGAAGTGCGGTATCATTGGAGATGTAAACAAATGGAATGACTTAAAAAAAAAAAAAGCACAAGCTGTTTCACTGTCTAAAAGAGCTCTAACACTAAAATCCCTGGAGTCTGGCAACCTCGAGGGAGGAAACAGAATGTGGAACTGCAGTCCTTATTAAAACAAGTTCGAAGTGGTGCTGGATTATTTTGTTAGTTTGTCCTTTTTTCTCTTTCATGCTCAAGGTTTTGATTAAGGAATTTGGTGTAGGCTCATTGGTAATGTAGCTAAATTGACAATTAGGAATGGCCATTACAGGGCTGGAGAGATGGCTCAGAGGTTAAGAGCATTGACTGCTCTTCCAGAGGTCCTGAGTTCAATTCCCAGCAACCACCCGGTGGCTCACAGCTATCTGTAATGGGATCTGATGTCCTCAATTCGGTGTGTCTGAAGACAACTACAGTGTATTAATATGCATAAAATAAATAAATAAATCTTTAAAAAAACAAAACAGAACTGTCATTACAGTAGATCAGTTGACCCTCTGTCAAATTTGCTGAACAAGAAGAGTGATGTATACCCTAGGATGCATTCCCTCTCTAAGGATGGCAGTATCCTGATTGGTGATTGATATGAGAGAGCCAAGTTCCGTGTGAGTGGTGCCACCCATAGACGGCTGGTAAGAAGTTGTACAAAAGAGGACATTTAGCAAGCCAGGAGGAGCAAGCCAGTAAGAAGCATTCCTCCAAGGCCTCTTCTTCTGTTTCCTCAGACATAACAGAGCAGTTCCAAATATAAACACACAATGACTATGTCAACACACATAAGTTCTGAATAAGCTCAAGCCAGAAAATTCTCCCATTTTGGAGGAGGGGAAGTAGACATAAAGTCTCTACCCTGCCTGAGGACCAATCTACATTTTGTTGTTCCTGGAAGAAAAAAATCAGGTTTTGTTGTTGTTGTTTGTTTGTGTGTTTTGTTTTGTTTTCCCCAATGGTGTGATGGCAGTATTTCTGCAATACTTCAGCATAGGCCTCAGTGAAGGCCCCAGGGCAGGCAGGGCTAATGGCCAGAAATGGTCAAGCAACACAAACAACATTTAATATGGGGAAGGGGGAAAAAGAAAAGAACAGAGTAGAGGACAGGCACAGAGAAAGGAGAAAGGAAGTGTTGGGGATTGATTCTAAGATTAGATTGCACTGGCAAGGAACCAAGGGAGGAGAGGGCATGACTCAAAAGCAGAGGGACTAGATGTAAGAGCTGCAAGAACGAAATCAACCAGCCATGATTGCCACTCAGGAAAGTGGCCAGAGGGGCCTTTCCCGCAGTTGATCTGAGGTAGCAGAAATTACATGTTGGTTTAGCAAGTTGACTCAGGAAAGATGGAGGGGAAAATGTGTGCTAGCCACGAGGAGAATTAGAAATGCCAGTGTGTGTGTGTGTGTGTGTGTGTGTGTGTGTGTGTGTGTGTGTGTGCATGTGCATTTGTCTCATTTGGGAATCTAGAGAACTCGGGCAGGTGCAGCAAGCAAGACCTTCAGGGAGCCAAAACACTTTAACTAATTCACTACAAGGAAGATGGAGAAAGAATGGAGTTAGGTGGGAGGAGCTAAACTCTGGAAAGATTTATGTAGAGTTACAAATCTTATCACATTGTACTATATGAAATTCAAAATCTTACAGATAAAATTTTAAAACAAAAATAGAAAAACTAACACATAAACCATGACTGTTCAATGTGGCTATGGTTCATGACTTTTAAAAATTACCCATTTACTGTTGTTCCTGATAAATGAATTAGATGTCGGTTATACAGAGCAAACAATATCAACTGCAGTTGTGTTAAGGAACAGAATCTACATATGCAGGGCTTTCCTACAAAGAAGACTTGATACACAATACATTATTCCCATCTGTGTCTACATCATAAATCACCTGAGGTGATCACAACTTCCATTACATGAAAGAAAGGTCACAATATATCACTGTGATTGATTATAGTCTTCACTAATGATGTTATTAGATCAACCATATTATTAAACAAGTATATTGTGAGATGTGGCCCATTAAATATAATACAGAATACTATTAGCACATCCTAGAAAATAAACAAGTGCACTAGCTGCTTTGAGAAGTTTGTCTTTTCCTGCTTATAGAGAATAGCACACATTCAGTATTGGTAAGTCCTTCCTGGGATGCTGGATCACTGTCGATGGATGGCCAGTTCTCTTGTTCCTTTCTTCCCAACTCCCTGTTGTTTCCTTACCAAGGACCAGTCAGGGTCTTTATTGAACACTAGAATGGTAAATGGGAATATATGTCTTGTGTTTAATTATCAAGAAAAGTTAGAGATTTAATTTTCACAAAGGAAACAAAATGAAGTATATAAATAAAAGTATCTACTCAAATTACCATGGCAAATGAAAAAGGAGCTATTGTCAATGGGATGTGGAAAGAATACATTATACTCTGAGGATACTGTGTAATAATAATAAAGACAACCAAAGAGGAAGATCTAGAAACAAATAGAACCAAATGACTGAAGCCTATGACAGGAATGATTCTGCAAGTTTTATTAAGGAAGCTATCTTCTGTTATATTTTGAAAATAAATATAGTTGGACAAGATGCAATTACAAGAGATCAAGGGCAACATTTTGAATGTATTTCTGTTAAATACTCAGCCACTTGACATCTTTTCACCTGAGCAAATTTAATTAAGACAGTAAACTGATACATCAAAAAAGAAGGAAACTAAATAAATACATTCAAAACTAAGTAAAAAAGTTTGGGTTCTCCATACTTTTAAGAATATCAGACTGTCCCTGTGTGTCTTCAGCCAATGGACTGTACAGGGCTAGCTTGTTAGGTGGGTTTCATGGAATTAAATGATGATACCACAAAGATGTCTGGGATCTCTAATGAAGAAGAAACTTCCATTGACAGTCTAGTTCTATGGAATCTTCTTACCTTCATATATATATATATA
>NW_022196915.1:98070885-98097709 GCF_008632895.1 Mastomys coucha | reverse complement strand
TATATATATATATATGTAGAGCTGTTAAGACATTGCCCCTAGTTACTGATTGCCACAAATCTATAGAGGGCTACAGCCTCCTGTCAGGAGCCTAGTGTCTGGAATCCAGGCAAAATGCCTGCGGTCCCTTCAAGGTCCCCGGGGTTTCTAACCTTAGCTCAACTAGGAGCCAGGCTGCTTTTCATGGTCCTACAACCATCTTGTGGAAAGCACCTTATATTCTACACAATAGCCTGGCTCTTTGAGGATTCCCATACGACACCTTTGGTCAAAAACTCAATTATATATAACCAAACCCTAGTACTTGAAGCTTGATTTGGTGATATGATTGGCCAGATGGATTTCCGTGTCTCCCATTATTTGGCAGTTTTATTTAGCTCTTTTTGTTATTTGTAAATATTGGAAGATTCTACCATATTAGGTTTAAATACTATTACTCAAATGGCCCATAATTTTGTAGGTCTCTCCATATAACTGCCTTCATCCTCCTCAGACCTTCCTTTCCACTCAATCCTTATGCTTTTGTTGCCCTCTCATCCAATAGAAGAATTTGCTATGTTTCATTTCCATGGAGCATTATCTTTTTCTCTGCCTACTTGCTACTCTATACCTTCATTCTTGGTTCTATGAACTGCAGCGTAACTACCATAGACTGCACAGGTAGCATCCACATACAAGAGAATGCATACCATATTTTCTTGGCCTGTGTAACTTCCTTTATGATGATTTTTTTTACTTCCATCCATTTACCTGTAAATTTTATTACTTCAGTTTTTTAAATGCTGAGTGATACTCCAATGTACAAATGTGCTTCATTTTCTTAAATCGTCCCTTTGTTTAGGAGCATGCAGGTTATTTCTAATTTCTGGATATTAGGAATAGAGCTACAATGAGCATGGTTGAGCAAGTTAATCTGTGGCATGATAAAGAAACTTTGGCTCTATATAGGCCAAGAATGATCTAGCTAGGTCCTGAGGTAGGTAAGAGTCCACCTTCCTCAAGGAACCTCCACAGTGAGTTCCATAGTTGCTGTACAACTTTGCACAGGAAGGAGGAAACCGGGGCATTCCTCCAGGCTCTGCTGAGTACCCTGACAATGAAGTAGCCTTAGCAGAGCTAAGGATTAGCCTGGGGAGCTGGATATAGAGAAGAGGAAGGAGAGTGAAGATAGGACACTTGTCTACCTGCTTGGCTGTCCCGCTTAGTTCTTTTCTAGGCGCTGCTGGTGGGTTTCTAGAAAAGACCTGCTGGAGTATCTCCTTTCCTGTTTAGTGTGGTCTCCGGTTTCCCAGGGAATAAGTGTAGGGTGGGGGATTTGGAGAGAAAGAATGATGTGGTTCACTGAAGTTGAGGGACACTGGGGAAGAGAGGCTGCAGCAGGATATCTGCTGAGTGCTGGGAGACTTGTAGATTGGATGTGGACCTCCTCCACACAGGAGGTGAAGGCCCAGTCTGCTTCCCTGGTTGTAGTGCCCTGGTAGAATATTTTGATTCAAAATTTTATAGTTATTAAATCGATTCATTTGACATTATCTGAAGTAGACTGACACAGGCAATCATGGCATCTTGTCATTTAATATTTATAAATTTAACATGTAATTTTAATATAAGTTAATATGAATGGTATTAAATATTGCTATAAAATTATAGAAGGTAAGAAAGTATATTGGTAGTAAAATATTTGTGAAATGCCATGGGCTTAATTCTACTGCCTAGAGAAGGATATATGAATAGATATAGATATAGATATAGAAATAGATATAGAAAGAGATAGAGATAGAGATAGACATAGACATAGATATAGACATAGACAGACATAGACATAGATATCATAGCACATTATACATAGTGATATATATATATATATATATTTACTTTGCTTGATAAAAATCCTACCTCTCTTAGTGACATAAATATTAAGAAATTCCTCTCTCACTAAAGCTAAATATATACAAGTTTTTGTACAATTTGTCTACCTGTAACAACAAGAGAAAGGAAACAAGAAATCAGCCCAACAATTTGCTATGTTGAATGACAGCTAATGTTGAAAGCATACATTGGTATCTGCAGCTCATTCTGTTGAATCCCATTGTAGGTCAAATACAGAGATCCTATTCACATTCTGTAGGAACACAAGAAACTTAACTCTTCCTTTGCAAAGTGAACATATTGGTGTTTAACTCACTGTGTTACTCTGAGGGTAGAATGACTTAGCGAAGAGAAAACAGTCAGCTCTGCGAGGATTCCCTGGATAGATAGGAACAGGTGTGCTTCCTGCTTCAGACTAATCAACAGACACTCAGCAAACAGTTTGCCATACTCTCCTAGCTTTTATTTTTTTTAATTTTTATTCTTTTAATTTTAGCTCCATCTCTTGTTTTTCATAGACTGCAAAAGAAAGCCTTATCCATTTGGAAAACAAATCAAACTATTGCTTTAGCCATTATCAGGTTTCTTTCATAGTTCTAGACTTTGAAATTTCAGTATTGGCTCAGAAAAGAGACATGCATTCCTGATGCTGGCAAAGTGCTTCTTCGGCTACCTGGCAGCTGGTTTGTGTTTTCCCATGTGAACATCTCACTGGGAGTGTTCACTTGCCAAAATAACCTTTTTCAATTTGTTTGGCCTTTATTGTGGAAGATTATTGGTCTATATTTCGTGTCTCTAGTAACAATGCTACCTCCTTTAACATTAAGGAATACCATTTAAAGTGTCACCAAATAAACTTCAATAGCATTTCATAGAATATTATCGTTTTGCTTTTTCCAAAAAAAAAGAAAAGAAAAGAAAAGAAAAATGGTGGCCATAGTTTTTCTGGCTGTGGTCAACTTGAAGTATTTATTCATTTTTCTAGGAATTGTGCATTGCATTCTTTGAGACTCATTCACCTGGTCAAAAATACGATTGGAAATGCAAATATCCATGGATCAATGGCAACACATTAAATTATTGACCTGTTTTGTTTTCTGACCAAAGACTTTAGTTTTCCCAGCAACTGGAGCCAATTTATCTCTACTGATGGCCAGAGCTTCACACTCAGCTTTAGAAAGAAATTTCACACTTGGTCCACAGGAAATTAATGGACATGCTGTGAATAATGGACTCTTTAATTAAATACAGTCAGAGGAAAAACAGAGTAAAACAAAGCAGGGGTTTTTTTTCTTGTCAAATTTCAAGTAACTTTTAATTTGCTAAACTTTGGATGTTTTGTTGCTGAGATCAGTTATGCAATGCTTTATAAATGCACTGGAAAGCAAAATCTTTTAGTTAGTGGAGTATAATAGAAGACTGAAAAACTGCATGTCTGTGTCATCCCTGAAGATAGATATATCTAATTACTCTGCCAAAGCTGGTTGCAAATCTTTAATTTATGTTTGGCAAGGGTTCTCCTCCCTTTATCCTAAATCAGTAGTTCCGATGTCTTCCTATTTTATCACCTTTGTATATTTACCTGAATGATATGCTAAAACTCCATGTTGCTTAGAGTTTATCAATATTTATCACAGTCCTAAACCCAAGCTCTTTGAAATAGTGATTAATTTATGCACTATTTTATAATAAAGCTGATTGTAAAAATTAAATAAAAAAATAGTGCTAAGGCATAATGAACTCAGTACTTTACTATGTTGTGTTGTTGTGTTAGTTCCCTGGTTTTTCTGTACTTGCTTGTGAATAAAGCATTGCGTGTTACTCTTCATGATTGTGGGCTGTGCACGTTTCTAATTCTATATGGTATAGTCTTGTCTGATCTATTCAATTATACTCTGACAGGGTATTTTGGTGTGAAGCTCAGAAATTTAAAATGACATCTGCTCTGTCTATTTAAGCATGTTCTCTGAAATATCATTAGAAAATATTGTTCTCTAAGATCCTGCCTTTGTTTCTCTTGTCTTTTCATTGTCATTCAATTTGGATCGATTGTGTTCTTCAGCTTCTGCTAGGAAAGGCTTAGAAGTTCTCACATCTCTACCTCTACCCTTCAGAATATGCTCGCATTTTACTCCATAGTTACAATTTAACACATGTTTCTCAAAGACAAAGCTTTTCAGTGCATTATACTTGCTAATGGAACCACAATCAAATACTCTGGCCTTCTTGGTCCATGCTGATAATTCAAATTCACTATATATATATATATATATATATATATATATATATATATATATATATATATATATATATATATACACATATATATATATATATATATATTAGCAATCCCATCCTTAAGTAAAAACATGTGGCTTTTTAAAAATAGATTCTCCTTCCAGTATTACTCTTGAAAAGAAGGAGCCGTCAAATTGAAGAACATTTAGGTATCTATTTTGAATTCTGACTTCGTACCCAGTCATTTGCCACATTTAGATCTACCCATATTACAGTATGTGAAAAGCTTCAGAGAGCTTTCACTGGCTCAAAGACAGGGCCACTGTTCCACACGATCTTACACTGGTAAAAATGGAGTAGGAGGGGCCCTTCTTTTCTCTATATGCAGCCCTTTGTGTATAGTACACATTTGTTGAAATTGATTAAGGGCTTAACTCTTTTATTTTTGTCTAGTTGCTTTAGCAGACTACTTTTCTGTATCTGGCACAAGCTTCCTTACTCTTCTTAGAGTCCCACAGTAGGTAACTATATCATTGGCTATAACCTATGAACTATCTAATATATTTAACCAAGTTGATGTACGAGACAATGCATTTGGCTCTTTGCCAGGGGCTCACTCACCACTGCCATTGCAACCCAAGTACTTTGTGCTCAGATTCCTGAATGCTATCTATAGTAAGTTCATATGTTTTTCCTCTCAAATACTTGTCATATAGCATAATCAAGGATAATATAATCTATTATGTATTTTTTATTATATCATCCCTTTGGAAGAAACATTAACTATAGCCAGGATCATTTGCAAAAACCAGCTTTACTGTTTCCATATTTGTCAGGAGCCTTCTAGGAAAGGCTAAGGCTAGCAAGTTCCCAACAGACTATGTCTCAGGGTGGCTTCTTGCAGCTGGTATGCCTTTCCTGTCACCCTTACATTGCTAAAGAAGTCCTGGGCATTAACCTACCTTATTGAGCACACTTCCTGAAGACTAACATAAAAATGGACTTTCATGAATTAATGTTGTTTAGAACAATGATTTATTTTACAAAGTACCTGATTTGATTCAAATACTCTTAAGAAGAAAGTTTTAGGAGATGGTTTGACTTGTTTTACTAAAAAGACGTAATAAAGTTAGAATCAGGAATAGAATGTGCCCACTCCCCGTTATATTAAATATAGGCTGCACAAAAGGGAATATGATCAGCTTTCATAATTACACTAAAAAGAGAAATAGGATTGGGACAAATTTGTGATCAAGAAAAAAATATTCATTCTACATCAGATCCAAGGATTGTGCACTATGATAAAGCCAGGCCAAATGAAACTGGTGCTTTGGTATAATAAGCATATAGAATGAAACACGGCCTTGAATTCACTATCAACATCCTTCTGGAACTCCCATTTTGTATAACATTTTGTTAATAAGGTAATTTTCTAAAGAAATTTGTGTACAAAAGTATAAAAAGACCAGAGAGAAGAAATAATGTTGGTGACTTGGGAGACTTGCCCCATGAATTCATGCATACATGCATCCATCCATCTATGCATCCATCCATGCATCCATCCATCTAAATGCATGGGCACAGCCATTTTCTGTATCACCCAGCATGTATGTGGTCTCTGTTAGTGATTTTTTTCTTTTCTCTCTGGCTCAAAAGGCTTAACAAGCTCCCTCTCCATCAAATGGCTTCTGCCTGGCTCACCAGAGAAAGGAACACTACCAATAGATCCTTTTACTCAATTCCTGGCTGTTAAACAGCATGTGTTAGCTCACCAGAATTTAGCATTTATTTAAGCACTGAACAATAAGAAAGAGTTAAGGTTTTAGCACGGAACACTCAGAAAATGTTAAGTTTTTCTAGCACTTATTTAAGCATAGTTAATTTTTTAGTGCTTTCTACAACACAGCAGGAGTCAATTACTCGAAACCAGTGACATTTGGCCTTAGGATAGCAAAGAGTTTAAGAAAGGTAAATATCAGCACAAATAAGCAACTTTGTCCCAGCCATTGGATCTCCTGCCACCCCAGCTGCCAATGCCCCCATTGCTGCCTTCCAGATCTGGAAACCGTGTCCATGCCAGGAAAGTCACCAGCGCACATCGACAAATTTAAAGAACATACAAATTAAACCAAAGTGACCATGTATCTACGCACATCTTGAGATCACTGCCACTAGAAGTCTTAGATTGACTTCTAATGAAGCCTTTGCTGTGCTTGCCTCCGCAGTCTCTCAACTCACCAGTCTCTTCATTTTCTTCATTCCCCAATGAACTAAACTTCGCTGACAGCCAAAATGCATTTTATAATTTGTTACTGTTTATTTGATTTTTACTTCTAAAGCTGTCCTGTGTTCCTGGAGTATTTAAGTATCTCTTTCTTTTCCGAAAATCTTGCTTATCAAATCCAGGAAGAAATCTTTCATGGCTTTTCTTTTATAAAGCATACCAGAATAGTTAGCAAGGAGAAAGATACTGCTGGTAGAAGGTAGAGCTTGCTGGCAGAGGGAAGGACATCACACTAGGGACCAATTATAAAGTGGAAAACGAAGAGATGAAAGCGAATGCCAGAAGATATTGGAAAGTAGCAGGGAGAAGAATGAAATCCTGCCATGACTTCTGTAGGCATCAAAGTTCTGCCAACACCTTCATCTCTGCCTCGTGAAGTAGTTTTCACATTGGTTCTTTCCAGAACTCTGAGAGAATTCAATCCTAGTGTTTTGAAGCACTAAAATGATGACATCTTTCTAGAGTGGCAGTAGGAGAGGCAGGCAGAATTTTTGAACAAACCCAGTTAACAAGTTTGACTCTGTTTTCATTTTTGAGCATTTTTATTACATTTCAAAGGATATGTGTGTGTGTGTGTGTGTGTGTGTGTGTATGTGTGTGTGTGTGTATGTGTACATGTACCCATGTGCTTGGATACATGTGTACATGTGTTTGTGTGTACATGTGTGTGTATGTATACCGTGAGTGTAGAAGGTGATAGTTCACAGGAGTGAGTTGTCTTCTTTGGCACTGTACATCCTTGTATCTCAAGTTTGAAGACTCTCAGCTGTATTCACTAGCATAGCTATCTTATCAACCTGTTCTTTAAATTTTATTTAACGTCTTATGGATTCTTTCTGATTTTCACGTTATGTACCTCCATCCTATTCATCTCCCTATTCCTTTGAAACCAGCCTCTGCCTTTGAAACTCTCCACCCCAAAACAACAACAAAAACATCTTGTTGAAGCTGTAGTATACAGCAGTGCATCCCACAGATTACCTTTGGTCCACACTTTGCTTGCAAGAATTCATTGCAATGAGTCATTCGTCTGGTTCGAGACCTCCGGTTTCTGCTATACTAGCAATACTGGATCCTCACAGGCAATCCTCCTGGATAGCACATTGTTGCCCTGTGTAGTGGAGATCTGAAGCAATCATTCTGTCATGCACTCCAGCAGTTCATCAATGTGATAGATGTTAGGGTGGGCCAACTCAAAGCCCTAGATCTAGGCCAGTGTGGTATCTGAGCTGGTCAACCTACCAGCTTTCTCACAGGCACACCACTAGCATGAGCTCTCTAACACTAGCCTGGCTAGTTCACCCAATGCTTCAAGTAGCAGAGCTCTACTGTTTAACCCCTAGATACTGGGTCACCCACAACCCATGCAACCAAGGCTAGCTCTACTGTTTTGCAAAGGCTAGGTGCAGGGTCTGCTCTCCCAAGTGCTGCAGTCTTTGAGAGACAGGACACCTCTCCTAATTTCATGACCTCAGGGCCAGCTCTCTCACTTGCCATAGGTAACAAAGAAGGGAGGAAGGGGGCATTTCTCTCTAGTCCACACCACCCCATGGCAGACAAGTGGTATGGCCAACCCTACCATGCTTATACCCTCAGAGCCAGCTCACAGCAACTCTACCAACCAAGGTCCATTCTACTTACTGTGCTTCCTGGGCTAGATACAGCCACTATCCAGAGAACTGCAGCTGATAAAGGACAGAGCTAAATCTCCTGCTCTCATATCTTCCAGTCCAGCTCTCCCAAAATACCCAGGTTAGGGATTGGGACAGTTCTGAACAACCTCACACATCAACAAGCCCCCAGGCAGCAGCCCTAAGCAGGGACATCTGCCTTGCCTTTTAGGTAAGAGAACCTGCTGCTGCAGAGCCATGGACTGGAACATGGCCATTAGTGGCAGCCCTTGCACGACCTCACTATCTCCTCAGGCTATTCCTCACTACCCTCTAGTCTGCCTTTCTCTATTGCATACACTTGCTTCTGTATGCTTCTGGACACTCAGGCTACATGTCTCTGGACTGGGGCTCCAACCTTTGTTTTGTTTCATTGTTTCAATGATTAAAAAAAAATATATTAAAATTAAAAAATATTCTCTGTGACAAATGCAATTTGTATGACATTCACACGTAATTGTTCATTAATAAAACTTAGTTTGAATAAACTCAACCTATGTCCTACGTTTTATGACTGATTTTGTGCTCAATTAAGAGAGAATGAAAGACATAGAAAAAGTAAACCCTACAAAGTAAGTGGCACTTCTCTCGCTTTGTAGGAAACAACTTGATCCAATCTTTACCAAATAGTTGGATAATTAACACTTTTATGGTAGTATCTTATCTAAAACTGATAGTGAATTTGCAGTCAAAATTAAACACATTTTTAAAGAAGTAGAAAAATAAAATTTAACCTTCTTTAAACTTTTAAGAGTCACATGACTTTCCTTGGGGCTCTTTTCCTTCTGTTGATTTGCCTCATCGAACTTCCATGTGATGGTTTTCATTTTATATTATTGTATTTTATTCTGTTATGTTTGGGTCAGAGACAGAAAGAAAGTAGATTTGGATAAGAGGGGGTAGGGATTAACTTGAAAGAATAGAGCGAGGTAAGACAGCAATCAGGATATACTGTATAACAAAACAGTCCATTTTCAATAAAAGGGAAAAATAAAATAAATTTCTCTTGTTCCAATAATAAAAAATCACACTAAAACAATTATAAAGTTTCTAGAAACATTTACTTAGAACATAGATATGATAGCCTAATTCAAAGACATTACTATTTGTTCCTTGGAGGTGGAACCATTTAGTCTCACTTCATATTTAATATATAATACTGTATGATTAAAAGTATACTGTCTTAGTCACTTGGGGCATATTAAAATCCTCAGGCTACCAATTAATACTATGATCCTTGTGTAGCACACACGAGATCCTAGAATCACCTCCTACTACCGTGAAAAGCAACCAGTCAATCAATCAAACAACCAATCAGTTCATCATTTGCCAAATTAAAGTTCTAATCCTACCACTAATGGCATGAATCAGTAAAATTGAAAGAAAAAAGAAAAATTTAAAGACAAAAGAAAACACAGCTAGACTTGCTGCAAGCCCAATCCACCTGCCTGCCTAGGACACCTCACACTGAGCTTGGCTCCATTTTCGGACTCTCACCTTCTTCCCACCTCTGTTCTGCTGTGTTCTTTAAGCCCGTGTTGAAGTGAATAACCTCTGAATCATGCTTTTTCAAGACTCTAGTTAAGCTCATGTGGTCTCACAGTCATGAAGACATTAGCAGGTAGATTTGCTTAGTGGACTAAAGGTTGCAGCAGAATGAGAGGGATTAAAAAAAAAAGATAATCGAGTTTAAAGTGTCCTAAATCTTTATTCTTATTTTAATTTCTTTTTTAATTAAAAAGTTTTATATAATATATTTTGATTATATTTTTCTTCCCCTAGATTTTCTGATATTTTGTCCAACTCCCTATTTACCCAAATTTATGTTTTCTCTCTCTTTTTCTTGTGCTCTCTGATATAATATATATATATATATATATATATATAATAGAATTGTAAGTTAGAAATTGGGAGTTTCATGTATGTGTTTGTTAAAATTACAAATGATTTGTGTTCATGTATGTATTTCCTAAAATTACATACTGAAATACACATAAATTAAGTTTTCTGAATGTACTTGTTGAAATCAAAAATAAATCTTATTCAAGGACAAAAATTTTCATAAAACTTTTATGTTTGAGATGAGGATAAATGAATTTTACATATTTAGTCTTTTCATTGTAGTAGGTACATGCTAACTATACATAAGAGAACATGCAATGTTCTCCAACATGACTTTATACTGACAATATGTGTCTGAATATTTTACAATGTATGTTCTTATGCAACTCATGTTTTATTACAAATTGACTTTTCCTAAATGCCAAATGTCTTTTCCTAAATGACAAAGTTCCAATTGGTACTTGCAAAGTACATATTCTCAAAGGATGAGGAACCCCTGAGAATGCTGGACGAGAAAACTTTCAATAAGATACAGCTATTTCTGAAGTCAGCATAAAACTCCACTTTATCAACTTATGAGATTCACTGTAAGATGAAATGAATATTCAGGTTTTTTTAAAAGACTTCTGAGGATAAAGAGACAGGCAGGAAGAAATGCTGAGGAATTGCAAATCTTTAGATTAGCATCATTTTACAATTGCCTAAACTGAAAAGTATCATAAGCTACTGAACACAGAGAATTATAAGAAGTAAGTTTATTATTCATTTGCTTATAGGGTGAGCTGTCTTTTGCAAAATGCAACAGTGGAATACTCACTAAATTTTGAATTCATTTTAAAATGCATTAGGTCTTATTTTGTAAGAATACAAAAAACAATCTGTTACTGGAAAAAATCACTTCTTTTTGCACTTTAGAAACAAGTGGGATTTTATACCCTTAATTCAAAATACATTGTAGGATATAGATCTTTGTGCTCCAAACAAATGGAGAACCAGCTTTGGATTAGAACTTAGAAACGAAGGAATTCACTACTAGTGGTGAACTCTTGATATTAATCTAAGCGCATTTGATTTCCATTCCTATCTTCACCTTACAGAATTCATAAACTTGATCTCCAACTACTTAAATGATTGATTTCTCATGCATTTTTCAAAGTAAGGCCACTTACACCCATTATATAGTGTGATAACAAGTACTAAATTTCCCCAAACTGGAAACTCTATGCCTGAAAACTAGTTACTATCCCATTTACTATGGACTCTTTTTTGAGACAAAGTGTGGAGCAGAGACTGAAGGAATGGTCATTCAAAGACTGCCCCATCTGGGGATTCATATAGCTACCAAACCTGGATACTATTGTGGGTGCTGGTAAGTATTTGCTGACTAGAGCCTGACATAGTTGTCTCCTGAGAGCCTCTGCCAGGGCCTGACAAATACAGAGGATACTTGCAGCCAACTATTGGAACTGAGCACAGATGGTCCCCAAGGGAGGAGTTGGAGAAGGGACTGAAGGAGCTAAGCAGACCCATGGAGGGAGCAACAGTGTCAACTGGCCAGACCACTTCCTTTGCCTTCCCCCCAGCTCCCACAACAGGACCATCAACCAAAGAGAACACATGGAGGGACCCATGACTCTGCTGCATATGTGGCAGAGGATGGCCTTGTTGGACGTCAGCAGGAGGACAGGCTCTTGGGCCTGATGGTGTTTGGTGTTCCATGCACCAGTATAGGAGAATGGCCAGGGTGGGAACACAGGGGTGGCTGGGTAGGTGAGGGAGCACCCTCATAGAGGAAGGGGGAACAGGGGTGAGATAGGAGGTTTCCGAAGGGGAGACCTGGAAAGGGGAAGACATTTGAAATGTAAATAAAGAAAATATCCAATTAAAAAAAGAAAGAAAAAAAGGTGTTAGGAAACAACTTTGAAAAGAATATAAAAAAAATCTCAGTTTGTAAACATGAGCCTATGACAAATTATGATATTTATAACAAAGAGTTTTGTCCTGATCATTAAGTGTAAAGTATAATCCTTAATGTACTAATAAAAAACAAATTATTATTTTTCTATACTAAACAAAAAAAGAAAAAAGAAAGAAAGAAAGAAAGAAAAAAAAAAAGAACCCTCTGACTTGCTCTGTTATCATTAGTTAGACTGTCTATTAACTTTAAATAGGACAGTAATACAAACTGAGTTGAAAATACTTGGCTTCTTCAGGAGTATAATTATGTTTTGAAGATAAAGCTTAATTTAAAAAATAGTGGATAAAATCGCTTATGTCATGTTTGCACAGCTTTGCTAACTTTGAGAGAAAAAATTCTAAAAGTACAAGTTTAAAGTTGTTTTATAAAATAATTAAACATAGAATGGGATGTTTAATTCTTTTATTTGTTTGTCTTGGCACTATTATTATTATTATTATTATTATTATTATTATTATTATTATTTTACTTATTCTCTTTAAATCTCACTCACTGCCTACCTCCCAGTCATCCCCCTCCCGCACCCTTTACTCTCTTCCCCCTCCCTTTCTCATCTGAGCAGGTGGGGACTGCTTGGCTATCTCAAACCCTTGCACATTAAGCCTCTTTGAATTTCAGTGCATTCTCTCCCACTGAAGCCAGACAAGGCAGCCCAGGTAGAAGGAGATATTTCACAGACAGGCAACCGTTTTGGGATAGCCCTTGCTACAGGATCCACATGAAGACCAAGCTGCACATCTGCTACATATGTGAGTGGAGTCCCAGGCCCAGCATGTCTTTGGTTGGGGCTTCAGACTCTGAGAACCCCAAGGATCCAGGGAAGTTGACTCTGTTGGTCTAAAATGGTAAAGTTTCTATCCCCTTAGAGGTCACAGTCCTTCTTCCTGTTCTTCCAATGCAGTCCCCAAACTCCATCCAGTATTTGGCTGTGGGTATATGCATTGGTCTGAGTAAGTATCTAGGTGGAGCATCATAGATAACAACCATGCTAGACTCCTGTCTGCAAGCATAAGAGATTATCATTAATAGTGTCAGGGATTTGTGGTTGCACGTGGGATGAGAATCAAGTTGGGCTGGTTAATAGTTGGCCATTCCCTCAGTCTATGCTCCATCCCCATGCCTGCATTTCTGCTTGAAAGGATAAATTTTTTATTTTATTCTTTTGGTCATGGAGAAGCCTTTAGGGGGTTCCATTCCAAATCATCTCCATGTTGTATGATTGTTTAATGGCATATGCATGACTGTGTGATCTATTGTATTTATGCTAATTTATAGATATACACGTATTTATTTTCATGACCATTATTTCAATGTTTCTAATATATTGTAGGATATTTTTAATTTTCTTATTGACATATCACAATATAGGAAATTGTATATGAATTCACTATGTTGTAAAAACTTGTGAATATAATAAGAACATATTTATTTTGTTCCTATCATATATATAATTCTCAATTAAATTTCTGTAAGCTGCTTAAATGTACCTAATTTTGTTCAAAGTACTGTATCTCCTTAATGTTTGTTTGGTCCTCATTTAGAGTATAAAACAATATATAAATATTTCCCTTATTCCAACTGACCATGCATATTTTATAATAAAAATAGCATCTCAGAAATAATTGTGGCCTATAAATAAAATGTGATAGAAATTGTTCAAGTACAAAATTTGTTTTGCATATTAAGGGAAAATGCTAGAAAACTATTAGGACAAAAAAAGTTCTGAGACCAGAAATAAGTAGTCATACTAACTTTAGATTTAGGGAAAACTGAGATAGTAATTACTTAAATCACTTATGTTGACATGTGCTGAGTAATAGTTTATCTTGTGGGGTTTATTTTCTTTTGGTGTGAAATAATAAACTTAAAGAAAGCAAGAATATATCAGTGTTAAGTTTTCTACTGAAAATGTTGTGTCACTGTTTCTATAAATCTATAGCAGAAGGTTATTTTACATTTCTCTTTAATTTCATGTTTTCTCATTAAATACCACAAAGAATTCCATGAATATTTTATCTAGTGTGTATCATTTCACTCAAATTGTGATTCTGAGAGTGTCTTAACCTCTACACAGATGTTTATTGATGCAACTCTTTAGAAATGTAACCCTTCAGAATTTTCAGTATCATCCAGATTTAGCTCTGCATATGGTTCTATTTCTGAGGCAAAGATATGAGACCTTCAGAAGAATGGTATAGCACGTTTATCCATCACTGCCCTGAAAAATGGGATGTTGTTGCCATCTTATAACAACGCTTCACTATTAACAGATTATCCATAATGCTAGGGCTGTGTTTCCCAGTAGTTCTAATATTGTTATAGAATTTTAGAAGAGAACAATGTTTCAAGAGAAATGTTACCACACTTCGCTGGTGTTCTATCAAGTATCTGGAAAGCAAAACAGTATACATTGTTCATCTGCTCATATTTTCTACACCTACTATTGCCTTATTGGTGGGACCAGAAGGGCATAGAGTAGACATGAGTATTCATCACTAGTAGCAATAACATCAAGAAGATTATGCACACCTCTTCAGCACATATAGTATGTGGGTTAGTGGTCTATTCAGGCAACATGGGCCCCATTGAGTATAAGTCTGGAACTCCAGTGACCCAGTGGGCAATTTCTGCTTGCAAGGGACAGAAGGTGTTTGCCCATGACTCCTGGATCTCTGGCTCCTGTTTCAGTCACCACCTCTCACAGCCCCCTGCAGGAGATGTGTGTTATATCATGTAGACAATGCCCAAGCTCTCAGCATTCTAGCTGGACCCTACCCCCAGTCTGTGACCACAGCCAGGAATGCCCCACCCCACAGACAGATATATGGAAGCCCCATATATCTGTCCCCACCTCACACTATAAGGGGAGGTTGCCCCTCCTCTCTCTCTTGCCCTCCTCTCTTTCTTGTTCTCCCCCTCTCTTGCTTTCTCTCTTCCTATCTTCCTCTCTTCCTCTCTTGCTGTCTTCATTTTGTGGCCTCTCTATTCCTCTCCTCTTCTCCTTCCTCTCCTTTCTTTCTCTCCACATGGTCATTGCTGGTGTTTTTCTCTTTCCTATAATAAAATATCTCACAACTATGCATTGCCTCCTTTGTCACACAGCCCTAGGCAGCAGCAGCAGAGAAACCAGGCCCATCAATAGCTTCACAAGGCTATACTTGTTGGTTTTAATGACAGATTTCAGGACACAAATCAGTGACATACATCTCACACAATAAGAAAAATGTGTGTTAGTATTAAATGCATATATTTCCAATCACCATTATAGTCCCTTGTGAAAAAAAACCTCAGTTTGTTCAAAATTACCTTGAAAAATTCCCCCATGAAATAACTTATAAACAATTACAAAAGTACATTAGATATATGGAACACAATACTGAGATCTGAAAATATTCCAGACCTAGAGAAAATTTTAATATTTTTCCAAATTCATAAGCATTTTAACATTTGGACCTTGTGTGCCTTGTTTGCAGCTGTAGTGCTTAATCATAGGAGCTATAATTCTCACTCTCCTCTCCATTATTTCTCTTCTCTCAAATCTATTTTGATGAAAAGATTAGGAGATAAAATTACTTTAGGCATCTAATTGCTTGTCTTCTTTTTGTTCTACAACTTAAACCACTTCCCAGAGAAGTTAAACATACCTGGAGGCAATGAATATTATCAAGAGATTTGGATAATTAACCTATAATTTTAGCTAGTAAAAAGGGCTTAACAAATGTCCGTTAAAAATACTTGCTACAGATTATAAAATTTTTACTTTAAAAATGTTCCCATTTCAGGACTTAAAGATATAATAGATTATATAAAATAAACATTGCCTTTTTCAAAAGTCCTCTTTCACAATTTTTACAGAAACTATATTAAAGTGGAAAGGAAGACAGGTGTAGGTGTTTCTTTACAAGGAAGGCCTCGCTCAGAACCTTGCTTTGTCATCATCTACCAGTATCAGAGTCAGAGTTCAATACGTTGGGTTTATTAAGCTTAACGGTGAGGCCAACTCCACATTCCATAGCACAGTCTGTGGCACAAAAGGAGGACATGAGAAATATCCTATCATGACACTTGGGCTTTAAAATAGTTTTGTCAGTTTGTTTGCTTTTCACAGAGGTGCAACATATAAGAGTTCGATTCTAGGACCAATAATATCAAAAATCAGGAAATTTTGTTTTGGATAAAAACCGAAATAACCATTATGTGTTTGGTGAAAGTGTGAAGCCTATTATCGTTTTATGATTTCCATAGGAAGCACACTGGTGAGTGTTAATTAATTTTACAATATAACCTTGACTTGCTAGAGCTTATTATTATGGTTTTACCATCTGTACAAGGTCAGAAGTCTGTTTTGATATCTGTAACTAAAAGATAACATGGCCTGTCTAAGACTATCAGCTCAGATTTTCGAAATAAAAGACTTTTCTTTACTGTCTTTACCATTATAGGCACTCTGAGAATAACTATTGAGAAAAATATGTAAAAGTGCATATTTTCATAATATTAAAAATTGAACAGTTTTCTTTCCTTTTTTTTTGGATATTTTATTTATTTACATTTCTAATGTTATTCCCTTTGCCAGTTTCCCCTCCACAAACTCCTATCCCATCCCCCCTCCCTCTCCTTCTATGATGGTACTTCCACACCCACCCAACCACTCCCAGCTTGATGGCCCTGGCATTCTCAACACTGGGACATTGAGCCTTCACAGGACCAAGGGCCTCTTCTCCCACTGATGCCCGATAAGGCCATCCTCTGCTACATGTGCTGCTGGAGCCATGGTTCCCTCCATCTGTACTCTTTGGTTGGTGGGTGGTTTAGTCCCTGAGAGTTCTGGGGAGGTCTGGTTAATTGATATTGTTGTTCCTCCTATAGGGTGGCAAACCACTTCAGCTTCATCAGTCCTTTCTCTAACTCCTCCGTTGGGGTCCCTATGATCGGTCCAATTATTGGCTGTGAGCATCTGCATCTGTAGAGCCTCTGAGGAGACAGCTATATCAGGCCTCTGTCAGCAAGCACATCTTAGCATCAGCAATAGTGTTTGGGTTTGATGTCTATGTATGGGATGGATCCCCAGGTAAGGCAGTCTCTGGATGGCCTCTCCTTCAGTCTCTGCTTCACACTTTGTCCCTTTATTTCCTTTAGACAGTAGCAATTCTAGATTAAAAAATTTGGAGATGAGTATGTGGCCCCATCCTCCAACCAGGGGCCTTACCTAACCTCTGGATATGGTCTCTACAGGTTCTCCCTCCCCTTTGTTGGGCATTTTAGCTAAACTTATCGCCCCTGGGTCCTGGGAGTTTCTTGCTTTCATGGCATCTGGGACTTGCAGGTTCCCTATTCCCCATTGCTACACATTTTTGTTCAATTTCCTGACCCTCTGTATATCATCCTGGTCTGTTTCCTCCCATACCTGATCCTGCCTGCCTTTTCCCCTCCCCCTTCTCTCTTTCTCCCAAATCCCTCTCACCTTCTACCTCCTATGAGTATTTTGTTTCTCCTTATAAGAAGGACCGAAGCTTCCACACTTTGGTCTTCTTTCTTCTTGAGCTTCATATGGTCTGTGAGTTGTATCATGGGTATTTGGATTTTTTAGCCAAATATTCACTTCTCAGTGAGTGCATACTATGTGTGTTCTTTTGTGACTGGGCTACCTCCCTCAGGATGATATTTTCTAGTTCCTTCCATTTGCCTGTGAATTGCATGAAGTCACTGTTTTTAATAGCTGAGTAGTACTCCATTGTGTAAATGTGCCACATTTTTTTGTATCCATTCCTCTGTTGAGAAACATCTAGATTGTATCCAGCCTCTGGATATTATGAATAATGCTTCTATGTGTTCTTATTACATGTATTATATACACCTAGGAGTGATATAGCTGGGTCCTCAGGTAATACTACGTCCAATTTTCTGAGGGACCACCAAACTGATTTCCAGAGTGGTTGTACCAGCTTGCAATCCCACCAACAATGGAGCAGTTTTAAACACTGCTTTTTAATGATTAGACAGTTTTAAAAACTGCTGTCTGATTTTTTTTTATATCAATTGAGAATGGTTTCCCGAATTGATACTTGAAATAAATAAGTAAAGTAAGGATTAGATTTTCAGGGAAACTAAGACATTTAAAAATAATTTATGAGTATACTTTCTTTCTGCTAAGGACTCTATTCCTGTCAATTTTGTTCCATGTCCTGAAAATTTAGGTTTACCTTTGGCTATTTCATCTCCCAAGTAGGAGGAGCACATGGGTGTGCCTACAGGTGGATGGTCTATTGAGTCAAGGATCTTACATTTCTTTCTACTTTAGTTTTATTTAGAAGGAAAATAGATAATGTCCTACTTTCTACACTTCTCATGGCCTTTCCTTCCAGCCACATGTCCCCCCTTAATCCTTTTGCAACTTATTGCCACGCTTTCTTTTATACACACACACGCACACACACACAAACATACACACAACTTGTGTCTGTGCCTGTCCATGGTTGCTTGTACGAATATGATTTCATGGATGAGTTATTGATATTATATTGCCACTTATAATATTCATTCCTAGGAGAGACTAATTCTCCCACACCCTATAATAACTAGTTGCCTAGATAGCAACTAAAATTATCCTAGGAATATCTCTCCATGATTAATTCTCCTTCGACATCAACATGGTTATTGGTGTTGACATCTTTCTTATTCTGTTTTAACAGTCAAATTGTTACGGTCTTGTGCTGTGGGACTGCCTTCTGCCCTATTGCTGGGATGTGAGACAGGCCTTTGGGAGGGCAGAACGTGGAGATGTCTGTTATGGGTCCTTGTTTCACCCAGCCACTGAGCAGACCAATGTGAGGGGTGCTTGACTGAGTCTCCCTGTATTGTTGGTGTCAGATGCTGGGCTTTAGGGAAGCACTGAGACACTACTCCTCACCGGGAGTGGGGGTTGGGGGGGAGCTGAGAAAATGTTGACTCGGATATGACAGGCTAAAGCTGGGATGCTCTGACTCCCAAGAATCCAGTTGAAGCTGAGATGCTGAAGACAGGTGTCTGAAGCTTCAGGGTCCAGGACAGCCCACAACTAGGCAGGGACTGGAGAAATGGGAACTCAGACTTTGCTCATTTGTGATTGCTCTTAACTTAGCACTGGTTGTCTTGAAGCACAGAGAGGCCTTCTTCTATGGGAGACTTAGCCTGCAGCTCTGTAGGAGAAGATCTTTTCTGTGTTCTCCACCGGGGGTCCATGTCTACTCTTATTATATATTGGCTATTTATTGTGAAAAAATGGATTCATACCAACTTGGACTAGAGATTAAATACCTTTCGCAGGGAGAAATATTTAGAAAGTGAAGCTTATTGGCTAAGCCCTCAGGGCCTCTAGATGCCTCATTAGCATGGAGATCTCTGTTTGGGGCGATGTGATCACAGGTCACATTTCCTTATTTGGGAAGTGTGGCACATTTTCCAGGCCAGCAATCTAGTAGGGAGCTGCGAGCTGTCTACCTTTTCAGGGGGGTGCCTGGCTCTGAGGTCTCTGGACCTGGCCAAGTTTCCTGGCATGGTCTACTGACCCACATTGTGGGTGGGGCCTTCCTATCATTTCTATGAATCATAATTTCAGTGGACTTCCTGGTTCTTTGGCTTTTGCATACTTTACATCCCTTCTTCAGTGATGTTCTCTGAATATTACTTTATGAGTTCTATTGTTCTGTTGTATCCATGGCAGGTTGGCACACCATGATTTATTCACCTTTGAATTTTGGAAAGTTGTGTGGATTTTAATTGTCTATGTCTGAGCAGAAGTTTCTAGATCTATCATGTGATGCAAACTTACATGGTGTCTTGCTGAGGCTGGCTCACGTGTTTTTTTTGGCTGAGGCAGGACACGTGTTTTTCTTAGAAGGAATTAGCACTTTTATTGCACACTTTGATAATTTGCACACACATTGATAATATACTTTAACATTGAAAATGTGCCAGACACACTTCCTGTAATGCTTGCCCACTAATTTTTTTATTTTTGTCCTTTGCTACATACATGTGTTTCTGACTTACTGAATCCACCTTTCTCTTTATTATATGCACATCTCTTTCTTTCTGAGACTCCATCTTCATTTTCTTCTCTATTTTCTGCACGCTTTCATTTTACCAATGAATATACTTTCCCTCACAGCCCTTGCTTCCATGCATGACATAGTGAACTTTAAGACCATTAACTTCTGGTTGGGATTCTATGGTTAATACTGATTAAACAAAACTAACCACCTCTATAGTAATTAAGGTACTCCATTATCTATTTCAAAAAGTTACTTTCAGGCCATATACTCAAAGATGTTGATGCGGCTTTATCAGGTAAACCTGGGATTCCAGCTTCAGTGTACACATAAGAAGTTAATGATGCCATTGTACTAATGCTGCTCATTTGTCTACACTCATTCAGCGTTCATACAAAGTAAACTAATTGCTGTTTTCTTCACTATTATAACATTTTTACAAATAATTAAGTGATATAATATTTTTCAAAAATAGTAATGATTTGATTTCAAGTAAAAAATCAGAGAGAACAACTGTAATAATTGCTGATGAGTTTTTTGTCAGATAGTTTAAAATTAAAGTCACATGTTAACAGTTCCTTTTATCAACATAGAAAATCTTTATTACTATAAAAGTAGGTCAGTAATTTATTTAACATAATGGCTTTGTTAACATAAACAGTTTTTTGAAGCAGTAAAGTAGTATTGTTTTTAAAAGTTGTAAAATTGCCTTAATCTATATTTATCTGTAAAAGTTCATGATTCCTTAATACTTAAATAACTACATTTATAAAGTATATTTTCATTAGTAATTTTTATATTGTATATGCACATGCAGTATATAATTTATACATGTTAGATATAAAGGCATAGATACTTTTTCATACACATAAAAAGATGTACATAAAACTTAAGGACAACTGCTGATGTTGATCACAAAACTGCACTTCAGCGGTGCCTAGCTGGCAAGAGACAGACCTGAAGCTGAAAAGAACTACAAAAGGTGAATGAAATATTTAAAAATCACTGAAGGCATTCATAAAACAACAAAGCCTGCCAGAACTGGAGGGCAAATTCCTCCAGGGCAGTTAGGAGCTCATGGCCGCTCTCTCCTCCTGAGCTGTTAGTCCTAGGCCCGGGGAGGGCGCAAGGGCAAATAAAACAACCAGCTTGTAAGTGCTCAGGTCCCTTGGCTAAGAAAACCTCGCTGGAACTTAGGGCCTCTAAACAAGATGGAGTGCAAGCAGGCATCCCACGCTTAAGGGGGACCAGAGCCATGACCCTTACAGCCTGAGTATGGGAGACTGATAAGACGAGTTTCTGGTTTTAAATTGCCTAAGTGTAAGTGACGACTCAAAAAAAGCATAAAGCTAGCTGCTAAAGAGCTATAGGGTGAACCAGAAAACCAGTAGTCTCCAAGATCAAGAGTAACACGCTGATTGTACCAGGAACACTCACTTAAAAAAGACTTGGAAAAGAACTATGGGTTCCTATTAGGAACGCAACAATCTTACATGAAAGGTGAAAACAGAAATCAAGTATATTTCAAAGTTAAATAGGTTGAGGGCCTCCCCTTCATCTCTTCTTTCTCTCCTTATTAGAGAATTAAAAGTCCATATTAGTACATAGTGGTGTGCTTCATAGAGACATTGTCGTTCAAACGCATGATGTATTCTGATCATACTCAACACACTCCTTCCTGGGTTACCCAAATCCTTACCAGGAGGATTCTTCCCTTATCTATATAGTGCCTCTTTACTTTCATGTCATAATGTTTTTATATATACACTATATGTAATGCATACAATCATATGTCTATATACTGGTTTTATAATATATATTCATTTATATAAGCATGTATTACATATATATATTCAAATATTCTAATATCCAGATATGAAAGTGTGTGATACCCAAGTATACAATGGGGAAAGGCAATTCTAATGAAAATAATTGTGTTGTCAAGACATCAGATAATTTTTTTCAATTTTTATTATTTTATTTATTTACATCCCGTTGTTGCTCCCCCTCTCAGGATCCCCTCCCACAGTTCCTCATCCCATTCCTCCACCCCCTTGCCTCCAAGAGCATGCTCCTTCCACCAGGCTTCTCCCTTCCCCCGGGCCTCAAGTATCTCTAGGATTAAGCACATCTCCTCTTACTAAATCCTGACCAGACAGACCTCTGCTATATTTATGCCAGGGACCTCAGACTGGCTAGTGTATGCTCTGGATTGGTGGCTCAGTCTCTGGGAGCTCCCTGGGGTCTGTGTAAGTTGAGACTGCTGGTCTTCCTATGGGATCTGTTACAGTTTTTATACAGAAGTTATGGAACATCATTTTAAAAAGCATAGAAAAAAGTTCCAGAATCACAATGACTGTGATTGTACCATCCTACCACAACTGACACAGATATTAAATTAAGATGAGGGTTTATAATTATTCAAGACTGTTAATAACTAGGTATAACACACAATGGCAAAGCATTCATGGGTTTATCATCCTGAATGAGGTAACCTAATCACAAAAGAACACACGGTATGCACTCACTGATAAGGGGATATTAGCTCAAAAGCTCAGAATACTCAAGATACAATTCACACATCACATGAAGCTCAAGAAGACGGAAGACCAAAGTGTGGGTGTATTGGTTCTTCTTAGAAATGGGAACAAGATACAGAAGCAAACATGGAGACAAAGTGTGGAGCAGAGACTGAAGGAAAGGCCATTCAGAGACTACCCTACTTGGGGATCCATCCCATATACATACATGAAACCCACACTCTATTTATGGATACCAAGAAGTGCTTGCTGATAAAAGCCTGATATAGGTGTTTCCTGAGAGGCTCTGCCAGAGCCTGACAAATATACAGACAGACACTTACAGCCAACCATTGGACTGAGCACGGGGTCCCCAATGGGGATCTCCAGTGGAGGAGTTAGAAAAAGGACTGAAGGAGCTGAAAAAGTTTGCAACCTCATAGAAAGAACAATAATATTAACCAACCAGACTGCTCCAGAGCTCCCAGGGACTATATCACCAACCAAGGAGTACACATGGAGGGACCCATGGCTCCAGTCACGTATGTAGCAGAGGATGGCCTTATCAGGCATCAATTGGAAGAAAGGCCCTTAGTCCTGTGAAAGCTGGATACCCCAGTGTAGGGGAATTCAAAGGCGGGGAGTCAGGATTGGGTGGATGAGGAAGACCTTCATAGAAACATGGGGAGGAGAGATGGGATAGAGTGTGTCTGGGGTGGGGGACTGGAACAGGGAAAGGGGACCATATTTAAAATGTAAATAAAATATTCAAAAACATAAAAATAAAAATAAAAGATTTAATCAAGCTCCATAAAGAACATTTCTGAAACTTTAGGAATGTTCTATTACATAACTAACAAAGATCATTGAGCTTATTCTACAAATCCACAGTTTAAAAGCACAGTGTAACACTGAAGAGCAAATAAAAGCAAGGAAAGGAAATTCTCCCAACGTATACCCACATGCTCGCTCCACACTCTAAACCTGGTCTAAAACCAATTTCTTGGGAAGGATAAACACTTTTAATTCATCTGGCAGAGTTTCTCAAGACCAAGTTTAATATGAGCCCAAAAATATGGGGTGATTTTCTTCAGAATGACTCATCAGTGTGCTGTAAATTGTCACAGTGGAGCCAATTAATTGACCTTATATCGTTAATTTTATTTTTGTCATCTGAGGAAAGGTGGAATCATATTATTTATCAATAATGATGATTTTAATTTACTCATTGACCACTCATATTTTTGATGTTTACATTTTCTTAAGCTTCTTTGCTTATGAATAAAATTAATACAGAGATAGTCATTTCTCTATAGTAGCATATTAAAGCATTTTGCTTTCTCATGTTGATACCTACAAAATACATTACATTTTATGATTCAAGTCAAATAAGTGTTCTCTGCTTGTCTTTATTGGCATGTTTTGGATTTGATAGTTTGGCAATTTTGCCCGCATACAATTTCCAACTAATGAAATTCTGATAATTTGTAAAGAAAACCTGTTAAGAGCAAATGCACCTGGGAGTAGAAATCCAGGCATAGCCATTATTTCTCTGATTATTTCATAGGACCTTTGTCTGCCAATGTATCATTCATCTGTTTTCACGGTTCATTGAACCAAACTGGTAAGATACTGATTAATGTTTCTAGATTACAGAGTTCAAACTTAATAGTGTTATTTTCCTCCTTGTTTCTGCCCCTCTGTCTTTTGATTAGCTCTATGTGATTATAATCTTTGTGTCCTTAACATATAGAAAACACACACACACACGTGGACACACACACACACACGTGGACACACACACACACACGTGGACACACACACACACTTTCCCTTCACTGAAAAATGCTGTGGTAGCTGTCATTTATTCTTTTAGCTTTTGCTTTACTTGCTTTTGAAGCCAAATTTCTATGACCCAAATTCGTGCCAGTCAAAAATTATAAGTATATTACCATGATGGGTTATTAACAACAGGCCTCTGTTACACTAAAAGTAACTCTTATTGTCAACCCGGAAAAATAGTTCTATGGCCTGACAGCGACCATTAATGAAAGCTTTTTGTAAAACCTGCTTATCCTTTGCAGCCAGTTTGTTCATTTATGGAAAAAAAGAACAGGATATTTCTGTGTCTATAGGAAAACATTTAACGTTAGCATTTATTGGCCAGAATGAGTCACCCAGTGAGATCTAATTGCAATGAATTTTACTAGGTTTATATTTTATTATTTTTTATACAATGCCTATCTGAAATAAGCTTTTTTGTTTTGTTTTTCAAATGACACAGGAAAACACTGGTGGGAGATTGGAAATGAATTCCACAGTTACTGTCTATGGTGCAGTTTAAATCATTATTTTCCTGAATAGAAAATAGATACTTGCTTGCAGTGCATAATAAATATTATCGATCCAAGAAACTTTAAAATCTTCTGTTTCCTGACTTATTTACAGAACTCAAACAAGGAGATATGCTTTGAGCCTCGGTGTGATCTATGAAATCTTAGGCTAAAGTGTCTTGTGTACCCACTTACTGTCAGTATGCAATTACATATAAAATGCATGTCTCATATATCACATCCCACATCTAAGTGTAAAATGAGAGGTATGAAAGTCTTATAGAATTTCAAGGTTGACTCTCCAGTGTATGGTTACAACTTCTACACTAATTCTCAGTAAACTCTCTTGGTAGTTTAAACACTCTTTATATTTGAACATAATATTGCTTTTTTGGCACATGTTTGACACAGAAAATTTTATATTTACTTTACTCATTCAATATTTTCAGCAAGAGGGATGTAGAAAATATTTTTTGACCAAACACATTAGTGTGGGTTTTAGAGAAAATGTCAACTTCTCTCGCTAGAGGAAAAATAATACTAAAGAGGCACGGAGCAGGAAGCACATGAGGACTGCTCCCTGTGTTCCCTGACTGGGTAGCATCCTGGGTTTTAAGCCCTCGGAGGAATGTGCCAACTCATCTGAACTTTTCTTCACATTTATTTTCAAATCATTTTTTTTAAATTTTCTGAGAAAATAGAAAGCTATGAAATGGGTGGTTTTATTTGCACAAGGGATAAATCGTAGACTATCTTGGAGGAAGTAATATGTTGATGACTCAGAAAATTAAGCTGCCCTCCCTGTACAACTTTACATATATGTCAAGGAAGTAAGTCTGTCACAGAGCTACAACTTTATTGAGTGTCACAGCTTAGCAGAGAACAAGCAATTTATCTTCTGGATCCAGTTGGAAACCTCCTTAATCCATTGGAAGTTATATTCAGAAAAGTAATAAAATAAGAATAAAAACAAACAAACAAACAAAAAACAAGGCAACAATCAGTTCCATCCAGGGAGCAGAAAGCACAGTGCAATCCTTCCGTCCTAAAACACCCCACTACATCTTAAGTTTTGATGATGGTTCAGTACATATCCTCTAAAGCAAGGACAGTCTCAACAGCTAACAGTGCAATGAAACTGATAGAAGCAAGACAGAAAACAAATATTTGTTGTTGTCTGGAAAAAAATCAATGGAAATGAGCATTTGTTTTGTACATAAGAAATAATTCAGGTTTGTTTTGGAGAATAGGAGTTTGGCGTTAGATTGCCTTACGACACAATGGCACAAGCGTGAGTCTGTAAATTCCTTTCTCAGTGCATATGAACTTGGTCTTTATAGCAGCTGTAGTAGATCAAGTATGACATAGTATCGCATCTAAAAAGTCCCTTAGATTCTTTAAAAATACCTTATTGTTAAAACATACTGATCGTATCTGAACATTCAGAATGTGGTATGTGTGATGGGGTCAGTTGTGGACTTCTGTACTCTAGGCTACAAGGATGAGGAGAGTCTGGAAGTGGTGAAGGCTGCAGGATCCTGGTTCAGCCGGGAGTGAGCGCGGGTTCCAGCGTGAAGGGGGCTGGGTAGGGTCTTTTCTCTGAGGACTTTAGTTACAGCTCTTTTAGAGGATACTTAATCAAACAGCTCTCTGAGGTGATTTTCAGTGAAACAAACGGGTGGGCATATAGTTAAATCAGGGTGAGATGGGCTACATAGGATCCTTGGAGAGCGGGAGACTGTTCCACATTGAATGTAAATCATTGGCTGGAATTTAAAGTACTGGGAATATCTCATTTGTATGAAGAGGCAGACTGGGAATCTCAGGTACTTGTTAGGTTGGTTCTTAACTGCGGAATGAGAAGTTTAATTTAGTTTTACTGGGGGCTACACGCCCTTCCTTAGGTAGAAGGTATCTGGGTCAGGATCCTTAGACAAGGTCAGAGAAGGGAAGCCAGGCTGGATAAAGGGACTCCTCCAGTTTGCTCTGAGCTCACAGGAGCTATTGGACATGGTAGACTTTGAAATTAAACAGCAGCATTTCCCAACATCAGGATCCTGG
>NW_022196915.1:98069159-98070875 GCF_008632895.1 Mastomys coucha | reverse complement strand
TGGAGTGACAGTCTTGGTGATGAAGAGGATAGAGTGATCATGGTGATTGTTGGAAAAGGGGGTGATTATGACAATTAAAATGCACAACTAATCTGGGCTGTGGTGGCGCACACCTTTAATTCCAGCACTCTGGGAGGCAGAGGCAGGCGGATTTCTGAGGTCGAGGCCAGCCTGGTCTACAGAGTGAGTTCCAGGACAGCCAGGGCTACACAGAGAAACACTGTCTCGAACACCCCCTCTCCCCCCCAAAAATTAAATTGATAAAATGCACAGCTAAGTTTAATGGAATTGGTTCTTTCCCTATAATAGCAGGAATTTCTCTTACCTGCCAGCAATGTAAACAAGACAGGAGACTATTATTATAACTTAAAGCTTAGGCCTTTTGGCTGGGAGGTTTCCCAGGTAGCTCATCTAACTTAATCTAGTTAATCTACACCTGACACATGGGTAGCTCTATACGTCTATCTCTCTCCCTCTGTCTCTCTCTCTGTCTCTCTGTCTCTGTCTTTGTCTCTCTCTCTTTCTTTCTCTGGAAGTCCTGCCCCCTATTTCCTGTCTAGCTATTGGTTGTCAACTCTTTATTATAACCAATCAGTAGTGAGACGACCTCTGATGCATCACTAGATTGCCTTTAGGCAGGTGAGGAGGGGTGAATATTTACAAAATTGAAAACACTTATGGGCTATAGAGATGACAATGAGAAATCCAGCCAGCACTCAATTTCTGTCCATTAAGAATTAACAATTTAAAATACAGAAACACATACTCACACAATGTGAAGAAAAGTTACCCCAACACCCACAGATTTCGCTGCGCTCTGCATGGCTGTTTGAAAGCATATTGTTCAAAGCAAGATTTCTTTCAAATCTAGGTCTAAACCTGTCAAAGCTCATCCTTCCTTATCTACTAGATTTATGTAATTTTAGTAAACCCTTTTTCATTATTTAGGCATCGTTAATAGCGTCTTTATCAGATGTAGTTTCTATCACAATTCTACTTTGTTCGTCCAGTAACAGCAACTCTCTATCAGCTATATTTGATCACGAAGTTGAAACAATATGATCATATTGTGAATCCTCTTTTGAATTAAGTTATACTATTATTAATATCCTCCTGATAATTTTTACATATTATTCACCTGAAGATTATACTTTTCTTTTTATAGTATTTTATCTAGGGTATATTAGGTGTTTGTGTGTGTGTGTGTGTGTGTGTGTGTGTGTGCACACGCGTGCATTTCTATTCATCAAGTTGTTCCCAGAAATTAAACTCAGTTCTTGAAGCTTGGCACTGGAAAATGCCTTTTCTGGCCAAACAATCTCACCTGCCCCAAGTAATGCATTTTTCATTTATTAACCTATATGCGCATTAACTTTTTCAAAGTTTTCTTATTTTTGAAGCTACAAATCTGCCCATGAAGCCATGACACTTCTAACAACATCCAAAATAATAAATATTTTATGGGATATTTCCAGTTTACTAAGAACCATCAGATAAACCACTGTCTAGGGAATTTATAACCTTATAAAGCATATTTCATAAGTAATAGGAGTTAAAAATAAACATTACTCCTTTATATATGAGTTGAATATGTATCTTGTAAGATTTCACACTATCCTGTATGTTGGGACAGCAGGAACTTTGTACGTGAGCAATAACCTTTGAAGGTTATTTTTTTTTTGCTGTTCAGCAATACATTTTGTAATATATATATAT
>NW_022196915.1:98045133-98069149 GCF_008632895.1 Mastomys coucha | reverse complement strand
ATATATATAAAACAATAAATTATTACAGTGTTTGTATTCACAATGTGTGTGTGGTGTGCATGTGTATATGGTTTGTTGTATATGTATGGTATGTTTGTGTGCACACAAACACAAGTGTGAGCTGATCAGAGATCAACTTTATGGAATCATTTCTCTACTCCCACTTTTATGTGGGTCTAGGAATCATATTCACGTCACCAGGTTTGCAAGACAAGCATGTTTATCTGTTGAGCCTTCTTGCTGGCTTAGGGTTCAAGATTTAAAAGAAAGTGCTTATAAACATTACATTAACTAAAATTTGTCAGCTTCATAAGCCACAGATAAAAGTCACTTTGTCTTTTCAAGTTATGAAATCAGCTACGACCTTGAGTATGTTAAATGAAACCTTTGCATAACACATAAGTTTGTTTCACTTACCTTGAACATTATTTGGAATTTTGGCTCTTTCATTAGGTATTGGATCTAGGTATTCTGCATAAGTTGTTTCAGATTGTACACTGGAACTAGATGCTGTAACTCGAATGTTTCTGTTATTTTCATTTAAAATTCCTAAAGCACTTGTCTACCTACACTGCTGTGTCTGTAACCATTTTGCCCTCAAGAGACTTCACAAATTAAAGAGAGTTATGCCAATAGACCAGATTAGGTTTTTGTTTAAGAGGACATTGTGGCAGTTTGATCTATCAAGATTACAAAGGCTTTTTCTATCCAATTTAAATTGTTTTCCTTTCTTATCATTTGAATATTGATTGCAGTTTTTCTTTACATGCACAACTTAAATCTTATTCTAGATGCCCACAATTTGAGATGCCTCAGACTTTCATGCCTTTGTTACCAAACGTAATCATTTGTAGATATTACATTAACAAGGGATGCATCCACATTCTCCTTCATTTGATCACTTAGAGACCATAATATGATTGTTAATTATATGATTTCAATGTTGTATCACAATGACAAGCAAGGCACAAGACAAAGATAAAGTGTAATAGAGAGATACTTTCTTATTGTACTTCTTTCGTATAAAGGATTTTTAAGAGTATTATGTAATGCCCCTTTTAATCAATGCTTTTTGAAATGATTATTTTTAATGAAAAATTTATATGAAAAGATGTGCAAAATATTTGTATGTTTGGTAAACACTTCACTAAACTTCTACTTTTAGAAGTGATTTAATTTAGAATAGATTGAAATACTAATTTTTTTTTTGAGACAGGGTTTCTCTGTACTGCCCTGGCTATCCTGGAACTCACTTTGTAGACCAGGCTGGCCTCAAACTCAGAAATCTGCCTGTCTCTGTCTCCCAAGTGCTGGGATTAAAGGCGTGCGCCACCACTGCCCAGCGAAATACTAGTGTTTTAGACATCTATAACAAATTGTATGGCATTTAGATAGTTTAGATGAATATATATGTGAACACAAAATATCTTATAACTTATTGATAAAAATTTGAACAGTTTCTGAATTTTTCTAAATAATACTGTTCAATAATTATATTCATATTAAAGCTAAAGAGCATTTAATGAAAGTGTTACCTACCAGTTTTAAATGGAGAGTTTCAGTGATAGGGCAGTGCAACAAGAAGACCCAAATAGGTTTCCTGATCTTAGTTGGTATTTGTTTCATTAATTGTTAATGCGATAAAATGCCCAGAAGACAGCAACTTGAAGAGTAAAGAGTTTGTTCATGTATGACTCGTGAAGCCTCAGTGACAGGAATTTGTAGTAAGTAGCTAGTCACATTCAGAGTCAAGAGCAGAAAGAGAATAGAGACCTTCAGAAGTTTCCTCCTCTCTGCTTTTACAACTTTATGCTGCTCAGGTTCCCCTAACTAGGCAATTATGCAACCAACAGTGGAAGAAGCTCCCTGCTTCAACTGAAGTAATGAAAATAAGCCTTCCTCCATGGCCTCAGGCAACCCTAATCATGACAATCCCTCATTGTCACTCCCTTACAAGATGCATGCTAATTGTGTCAAGTAGACAATTTAACTATCAAGTTCTGTAAAGCCAATCTATCTCAAAACATGATAAACATTATATATGATTTTGAACATTTTCTATGACAAACACACATTATTCTAATTTTCCCTTCAATTTACTGTCATTAAAGTTAAGAGGCAAAGCAAATAAATAGAATCTAAAAATCACTATATAATTTTGTGTTCCTTTTGACCTAATTAGAAATATGATTTGTTTTTAAACACACTTAGTTATAAGCACTTTCACTCTTGCAGTTTATGATTAAGATCCATGACAATTATTAAACTATGGGGAAGTGAAAATTGCGTGTGGATATGTGGAAAGAATTCCTACTTGAATTCATATAAGATGGATATCTCTGCACGTGTTTCACTTCTCATGAAATATGCTGTACTGAGGCATACTTCTTAGGTATTATCTTGGAACGTAGACCACTAGCCTGTTGAAATAGAACTTAAGAGAAACTATTAAGGAAATTGGCCAATTGGATGCTCGAGTGTAGTGCCTGCAGTGATGGTTTTCAAAGCATTATACAGCATTTAACGTTGCTCTTCTCTAAAGCACAGGAATGAAAGAGTCTAGGGAACTATAAAATCATGAATATGTTTACATAGTTTGAAAATGTACATTAGAACAAATTATCAAAGGACTCACTTTGATATTTCTCTTTTGAATTCAAAATTAATTCATTTTTTTTCCTTGAGGTAAGGTTATTACCCCAGTGTCAGTAAGCTTTATGGGATAAGTAAGGGCTGTGACAAATATCATGAACTGATTTTGCTGTGTATTCATTCTTCAGAAAACACACCTTCTGTCTTAGTCAGGGTTTGTATTCCTGAACAAAACATTGTAACTAAGAAGCAAGTTGGGGAGGAAAGGTTTTATTCAGCTTATAATTCCATATCACTATTCATCACTAAAGTAAGTCAGGACAAGAACTCACAAAGGGCAGGAACTTGGAGGCAGGAGCTGATGCAGAGGCCATGGAGAGGTGCTGCTTACTGGATTGCTTCCTCTGGCTTGCTCAGCTTGCTCTTTCTTATAGAATACAGGACTATGAGCCCAGGAATGGCATTACCCACAATGGGATGGGCCCTGCCTTGTTGATAACTAATTGAGAAAATGCCATATAGCTGGATCTCATGGAGGCATTTTCTCAAGGGAGGATTCTTTCTCTGTGTCACATAGAAACATAAAACCAGCCAGTACACCTTCCAACAAGTACCCCTCATACATATAAAACATATACATATACACTAAAAGTCCTACAAGGGGGCATCCATGGAAAAGCTTTTACTAGATAACATATAAGGAAGACATTTCTTTCTAGCTATAACTCATTCAAAAATCTAGCCAATGTTAAATGTAATATTTATAAAATTTAGCATTATATATCCTGGGTAGATTTATGTCAACTTGACACAAGCTAGACACACTGACCAACGCAATTGCTAGAAGACACGAGCTTGAATTGTTTTGGAAGAGGAAACTTCAGTGACAATGCTGATCAGTAGATTGGCCTATGGAGTGCACTTTCTTGGGTGATTGATATGGGAGTGCCCAGCTCATGTGGGTATGGAAGCAGGCTGATTAAACCATGAAGAACAAGTCAGTAAGCAGCAGTCCTCTATGGTTCTGAGCCCATTCATTATTGCTTGCTCCTGCCTTGAGTTCTGCCATGACTTCTTTGGAGCTTGCATGGTTGTGGAATTGTAATTGCTCTTGGTTCCCGAGTTGCTTCTGGTCATGGCATTTTATCTTTGGAATAGAAACCCTAACACATATCATAAATTTCATGTATTTAATAAGTTACTAATATGTCTGTCATAACATGGTCAAGAGGATGATGCAGGGAAAATACTTTGGAGAACTCTGAGAGAGGGTCAAGAGAAAAATGCAGAGCGCCTGTTACCCGAGGCTCCTATTGTTCCTTGAATTGTTCTTGGATGTATTTTGTGCCTCCCGAGACAAACATTTTATTCAGTTCTTAAGATTCGTTTATTCTTTTGGATGTCAGATTATAGCTATGGATCTCAATGTGGTCAATCTGCCCTGAATCTGCCCTGAATCTGCCCTGAATCTGGATATGGTTGTCTGCCTTGCTTTCCTGCTTTCCCAGATATAATCTAGAGTTTGTGCCAGGAAATTGTGCTTAAATAAGTCTGTCATAAGAAAGTTCTGGAAAATGGCTAATCTGTTAATATTAACATGTGTTTACTGACATTTACCTACATGTTTTTCTTACCATGATTTTCTGTACTAAAATATCCTTCCTTGGATCATTTCTTTTTTTTACATTTATGTTGACAAGTACATTAAAACTAAAGTAAATGTCCATAGGCCACAAGGACAATGGTAATATTTATTAACTCTAGGTATTTTCCATTTCTAAATCTATTGTTGATGACTCTTTAATGTTTTTATGTATGTAGACATACTGTTGCTGACCTTTCTTCAGTTTTTACAGAGCATCCATTATATGGGCCACAGAGTTTTTCTAACCTACTTTAGATATAATATGTTGGACCCTCAAAGTTAGCTTAAATGATGTTGGACCACTTTTATGAATTATAACCCTTGAGTAAAGTACTGTCGATCATATAGAATTTTCAAGATGATTAACATAATGTAGGTTAATTACTGAGTTCAATGTCTGCCTCTTGATAATCATTCAGTCCATATTATCTTTCATTAATATGCCCCCAGTGTAAAAGTCACAGCTGACTTAGGAAATTTATAAAGATAATCTAAGTCACTTGAAATTTCTAATTGACCCAGATCATTGTCCTACTTCCACTTTTATTATATTTTCAAGTTATGTCTATAAAATATCACATACAATGGATATAGAGCATAGCCTATAATGATTGATACTCTATAAAGACCCAGCATAATATTTCATAATACTTGAAGATTTCTGAGCTCTATAGCATGTGGTAATTTATTTTGACAAGAACTATATCATAAAATGCAAATCATGAACTGAAAAACACAAACCAAAAGTTTCAAAATAAGGCAGCATATTTTTAAGGTAAGAATGTAGAAAAAGTAGAACATAATTGAATTATGGAAGTTTCTGAAACTTTGGAGAATAAAGAACAAATGCTGAACATTGATTCTATTTATGTTTGTCAGCCTATCTTCCAAACATATTTGTTTCTAGGAGATTTTGTTCATATGGAACTCCTTTCATATATAGTCATATAGGCTAATTTGGACAGTATAATCTCATGGATAAAATATTGAACATGAGAACAGTTCAAAGATGCTCTTGCAAAAAGGCAATGACTTTCATCTTGTGTCCTCTTTCTTGCTCCTTTATCAAGCTTTTAAGTTGAGCACTTTATCAAGTTTTTAAGTTGAGCAGGTAGCAATGCTGAGGAGTGCAGACCATATGTAGAAACTACATAGGGCCCCACCATATCACCCAGAGGAAGCAAGAGTACTCTGTTTTGCAACAAGGAACTTGTTCAGAAGAAACTAGCAAGGAATTAACAGTTGTTGCTTTGGAGATCATTTGTTGATAACACACAGGAAACAAAATGAAAATAACTCACATTTGGATAGAAATGGCAAACTATCTGCAGCAGAAATAAATAGGATTTTTATAAAGGTATGACAGATAACATCAATAGAAGTACCAAGAGGAAAAAAATGTAAAATGACTAGAACAAAGGCATAAGAAACCAGGCCATGTATTGCTTTTATAGCTACTAGAGTGCTTGACACAAATGAGAATCAGGAACTGTCATCTGAGGATTGTCCCTGACTGCATTCATGGATAGGAGAGGCCCAAGATGAAGCTGTGTGGCACCTTCTCGTAGCAGATGAGACACCAAGGGTCATGGCAGATTATTCTTATTTTGGTCATTTTGCCATTCTTCTGTTCAGGCTCTTATCTCTCCTTTTAGTGATTCACTTGTTATAAAAGGAAACACCTTTGAACATCAAATATGAAATATCCTTTATAACCTATTTTCTTTACTGAAATTTTGGTAATTCAGGTGTAATAAATCAATTCAGTTACATCCTTCCTTCCTTCATTATTATTCTTCAAATATTGGCTTTTTTTTCCTACATTACATTTGTAAGATAATGTAGCCATTTCATCGATTTTTAAATTGATTTTCTCTTTTTGCTTCAACTCCAAAAAATTTTGGACTTCTCAAAAAGTATGCTGCACAAAACTCTTTTAAAAATGCATTAAATCAATTAATGTTTCACTACTGTAAATATAGGCAGAAACAGTAAAGATTAGGAAATTTAATTCTAAATAAACACTACTGTTTACACTGTTAAACTCTTTGTAGATAAGAAAGTAAGACAAACTATATCTTCAATCATGGATCTGAGCAAGAATCCAGGGGAGGCATTTTAGAGTAGATATTTCAGCTGTCATTTATTTGTTGATAAGTAATAAAAAATCTGTTGTTAAAAAGTCTGACTAATAACTACATTTCATCAGCCATTATTTAAGAAGTTCAGCACATAATTTTTAAAACAGACGAACAATAGGCTCTTCACAAACCACAATACCTTCAGAATAATGTGGTCACAAGAGAGACTTCCACTGCTTCTTTAAGGATTTCTTTCTTGTTAATTAAAGTTATTTTATGACATATTTGTGCAATGGTAACCATATGATCAATCGCTTCATAACACCACTCCTATTGTAAAATAAAACATAGAATTCATAATTAAATGAAGTAATGAGGATAATTTAATATATTGAATTTGATTTTTTCTAGATACAGAGTTGATAAAAAGCCAAGGCTCTTTTTGATGAGAGACAAATAAAGAACTACAAAAGATGAATTATGGATAATAAAAAGAAATTTTAATAGAAATGATTTTCTGAATCTCTAGAAATTATTTGCTTCTTATGGCATTCTAGGGAAAGTGAGCAATATGTGAACAGAATACAGCAATATATAAACTGAATATAAAAGATATATAACTTTGATAAATAAATAATAATATGCATCAATTCATAAGCCAGAACTGTTCTAATTGGAAAGAAAATTTGACAATTGGGTGCTCATGCCAAATTAATACTTTTTTTTTTTTTTTTGGTTTTTCGAGACAGGGTTTCTCTGTGTAGCCCTGGCTGTCCTGGAACTCACTCTGTAGACCAGGCTGGCCTGGAACTCAGAAATCTGCCTGCCCCTGCCTCCCAAGCGCTGGGATTAAAGGCGTGTGCCACCACCGCCCGGCGAATTAATACTTTTTTAACAGAAAAACTAAACAACTTTGTCTCAAGACACATCACAAAAGAGAAGAGGAAATAGTCACTGAGCACCAGGCATCAATGATAGTCTATTTTATCAATGAGTAAGTAAATGAATGAATGAATGAATGAATTTAATTTAATTAAAAACACAATAAAAGAGAAGATCAAGAGAGGACATTATTTAGAAGATGTTAAGAAGAAAGCAGTGGATCTGGAATGACTTGAGAGAGGACTGGAGAGGGAATATGATTAAAAACCATTTTGCAGCCTCATAGGAGGAACAACAACATGAACTAACTAGTACCCTCAGAGCTCCCAGGGACTACACCACCAACCGAAGAGTACACATGGTGGGACTCAGGGCTCCAGCTGCACATGTAGCAGAGGACGGCCTGGTAGGTCATCAATGGGAGGAGAAGCTGTTAGTCCTGTGAAGGCTCTATGCCCCAGTATAGGGGAATGCCAGGTCCAGGAAATGGGAGAAGGTGGGTTGGTGAGCAGGGGGAGAGGGTACAGAATAAGGGTTCTTTTCAGAGGGAAAACCAGGAAAGGAAATATCATTTGAAATGCAAATATAAAATATCTAATTAAAAACTGTATAAATTTCTTGTAAAATTATTAACTATTATGTTACTTCAACAATTTGGATCTTTACAAACTTCCAACAAAATTTGCCTGTGGGAGCCCTAAAGATCTAGGGTTTCTGATTGCAGTTTCAGACAGAGCACTGTATTTTCAGGCATGGATCCAATAAAAGATCCACTAGCTGTGGACAGTTGACATCATCAAACTGTGTGCTTAAAATCATTCATCAAACAGTCACTAGGAAAGCCGTGGCCGTCAGTCTGAGTTCTCTATAGCGAGAGTGTGGGCAGAGGTTCCCTATTTTCTCCATAAGTATGCGTTCAACTTCTGGTTCCCACTGGAGCTGGAAACAACTCTAACTTCATCTGGAAACACTTTACCTTCTAGCAGTCTCAGCTACACAACACTTTTAATAACTCTAAATGCTGTCTCCTTTCTCCTTGTTACAAAGGTAGGTCCAGCTTGCCAGAGGGCATGTAATTTGGAGCAGACAAAGCAGTACCTTCTGCACATAGAGTCTATCTTCCATAAGTGCATACAGTACCTAGCAGCTCACCAATAAAGTGTACATTGCACACGACTGCCTTAGATATAAGGACTATCAATCAAACAGACAACAAGATTATCTTTGCTTCTGCTTCAGCTTTTGGGCTTAAAACCTGGACTAAAGCAAAATGATTCCATCCTATTTCCCTGCCTCCTGGATGTACAGTATCAGTAACGGCTGCTTAAAACAGTTCTCTGTCTGTTTGTTTGTATCAGACTTTTCCATATGATGGGCCTCATTGATCTCTAGGTCACTCTACAACTTTTTCCTTTGTGGAAAGTTGGGGAGGATTCCCTGGGTATCTAATAGAATGAGAAGACTATGGTTGGTTATTCCTCACACTAGCTTCTAAAGTCTAAAGCAAGCTTTCATCACTAGCATTAGAATGAAGAGTGAAGATTGGAATAAGACCAGACAAATGGCTGTAATTGGTCCAAAAAGGGTAATTCATTCATCTGAAAGATGAAAGTTGAAAGATGCACATACCACTTCTCAGTATATCCTATCAGTCTAAAAACTCAAATAGTAAATAGTCTGTGCTATAAACTCTCTTGTGTTGTCTCCTTTGGCATTAAAGCATGAGGCCTTATAAAGCTTCTGTCCCCTCTGTGCTTCCTTGTTTACTTTGGTAGTGCGGTTTAACTTGTAATCAGCCGAGTCACAGAGACAAGTAGGCGTGGTAGACACAGAGGAGCTGCCGTGAAGGCAAGTGGCAAGCACGCAGAGAGCTACAAGCTGAGTTGTGTGAGAAGCAGCCCTGGTAGCCCACCAAAAGTCACAGACATTCCAGTCGCAGTAGACATCTTGTGTCTGCTAAAGCCTGGAGACAGGAGCAGTAGGCATCTGGCACCTCGGCTCCAAACCCGTTTGTTTTCAGGAGTTATCCAGAAAAGAAAGAGGCTTACCGTTATTTTCCAGAGTACAGTCTTAGTGGAGACAGGTACACTGAATAATCCATTAGTAACAAATTGTAGAGGCAGTTGGTCAGCCGTCTACCTGGTAGCTGAAAAGAAGCTAACTGTTGGCAACCAGTCAGCACAGGAAAAATGGTGAACAGAGTACACAGAAGGCAAGTGGGAAAGGACAAAAAGCTTCAACCAAAAGCAATCCAGCAAATAGTGAGCCAGGGCACTAGGCATTCCCAGTCACTGAGGGTTTCAGTACACATAAACTTCATGAAAACAGCAGAGCTTGTCAGGTACCATTGCTAATACCCGAGGCCCGAATGAGGACTGCAGATAAGTAGATACGTTCTGTCGACAGTCTAGATGCACGTTTTCTTCTGTTTTCCCCCTTGAGTGTTAGATTCCTAAATAGCTTTTCAGTATAAACCAAATTATAATATAAATGAACTTATTTGTCTTTTGACCGGCAAGAAGTATCAAGTACACGTGTTGTGCTGTTTGCCATAATAAATCTAAAGCAAGTACCTCGTCTACCTTGTAATCGGTATCAGAAGGCTGCTTTCACAATGTGTTGGAGCATGCTGTACAATGACTTCAGTACACAGAGAAACCGTGAGGTAGCTTATTGGAGTCATTACAGTCTTGCCTAATGAGTTTATTGGGGAGGATCACAATTGTAAAGCTCTTGCTCACCAGTGCTTATTTTCTGCTAATGTTTTATGTCCTAACTGCCTTTGTGCATACTGTGGAATAAATAGCGCTGAGGAAATAAATAGGGATAAATGGCACTGAGGAAGTATCTTTATACAGAAAGGATGTGTTCTCCTTCAAACTCATTAAAATCTGCCTTAACAACTGATGGAACCAAAGTACAAATGTTTTCATGAGGACAATACTTTTCAATGATCATATGGTTTAGTTACCATCCAGGTAATAGATTGAAACAATATTAACTGAAAGGGAGATACCAATATTTTGTTGTTTACTTTTATTCTACTATTCAATTTATCTTATGTTAATCATGTGTTTAAATATAAAAATATGCCTTTGTGTATTTAAAATATGCACTAGGTGATAAGAGATAAAATCAAATGGGAAGAAATTAAGAATAAAGAGAGAGAACACACAGAAGGAGGAAAGAAATACGAGGTAGATACAGTTCTTTATTGACCTAGTTCATTCAGTAAACATGGCACAGAATAAAAGGAGATGGCAGCTTTTATATTATTTTTGTGTAACTTTAGCTCTATCCACAAATATTCTTCATTGTGTGGCATCATTCTATTCTTGTGATGCAAGCCTCTAGAGACAGACAGGAAATTCCTTTGCTCACATCCTCTGAAGCCCTTCATAATGAACACAACGAAAGGCTATCATTGATTCTCTTGCTGGAAGGGAAAGAAAGTTTCTGGTAGACATGTTGTGATATTTCCCTAAGTAAAATAGTCTGCTCACTTAAGGGAATATCACTGAATACTGTAGATTATAAGAGTGGCTGCTTAAGCATATGTTTGGAATTTATTATTTTATGAAAGGGATGCAAGCTTCCATTTAGACATACACATGTTCCTAGCAGTCACTTCCTTATAATGATTCACTTATCATTATTTTGCCAAACCACCTCCAGTAGGATCTGAGTTACAAGTTCCACAGACTGAGACGATTGGCCTCAAAAGGGGAAGGCCTTCTGGAACCTGTTGTGGAACTCTTCGCCAGAGAAAAATCATTGAGTCGTAGTTCTATTGGCAACTTTCCTGTTTGATGTCTTCCTATTCCTTTTCCTATATGTGAGATGTTCCTAATAGGCTAGGCCAAAATCTTAAGCAAGAATAATGGGTACTATACCATCCCTTGAGATGGAGTCACTAACCATGACCTCATCTCTGGGAAAACCAGTGCTTTACTTTATAAGTTATGCAAAAGATAATAATGATAAATATAACTTTCCCAACAATAAGGTAGGTTTTGGTATCTTGTATTAGAAAGCTTTAAATAGGAAGAATTAAAACAGTTTAATTTTATGTTTTGAAGAGATACAGGATTACAGGAACTAGGGTTTAAATAGTAACTGATCATAAAAATTCATTAGTTTGTGTTTGGATCAAATAATCATAATCATATCTGTTCTACCTGGCTGCTTCATTGGATATACCTTTTTGAAGTTGTAATACTTGAATGATTTTGTGTTTTGTCATGCCAAATGATCATTACAATGTCTGTTCTCACTGTTGTGATACCTGTTTCTCTATGCGTAAAAACCCTTGCTTGAGAGCTGCAAAATGCACTCAGATTCAAACTGCCTCTGTGTTTGTTTCTCTTGTCACCACCGAATCCTTACCCACCTGACCTCAAGAACCTACATCCCAGAGACCCCCATACCTGACTGGCATGGTCCACGGCATTGTTTGTTAATTCCAAAGTCAACTGCTTAAAATTCTACCTCAGTGTGAACCTATTTATTCTCATTAAATATCAAGTAAGTTTATTTCTCCTAAGAGAAGTACAGTAAACATTTCTGAATTGATTTCTTGCCTCTATTTTTGCAACTACATTTAGCACTGGATCTTTGGATAAAATGGCTCATCCCATTCCTTTATTGGGAGCTCTTCGTTTTCTCAGCAGTGCATTTTTAGTTTTAAGTAGTTTAAAGCATCTTAGTTTTCATACACACATATTATGCTTTGGTCTTGTTCAGCCCGCTTCCCCCTTAGTGTCGACCGCTTCTGATGCTAACTACCTCTCATTCCACAAATTGTTGCTGCTTCTCCCTCTGTTCTTCTCTATTTTCCTATTTTAGACATCTCCTTATCTGCCATAGCAGTCCTTCAACTTTCACAGAGGGTTTGTGTGGGTTTGTGTGTGTGTGTGTGTGCATGCACTAATGTGCATATTAATTTAAATCTACACTCAGCGTAAGACACAAATGTGATTTCATCATTTCAAGTCTGTCTTATTTTGCTTCATGAAATAATCTTCATTTTATAATCATTTTCTAGGAGTATCTTAGTGTCATATTATTTTGGACTCAATAAAGTCCCATGAGTACATGACCCACATTTTATCCATTACTATGTGTTATACACCTAGGAGGTATATATGTCAGTACAGATATTACCCTTTTCTCACATCCTCACCACCCTTACTTGCCATTACTTTTCTAGACAGATGTTAGGGATGAGTTAAGATGTAGTTTTAAAGTTAAGAATGTTAAACATTTTTTTTCAAATATTTATTAGAGGTCTGGTGGGGTGGGGGTGGAGAATGGGGGCAGGGGGGCAGGAAGGAAGTATAGGATGTGGAACAGTAGGAGGGTTGACCAAGACGGGAATAAAATGTGGTTTTAAAAATAAATATATTTTAAAAATGTAAAAAAAATAAAATAAAATACATGTTCATGTCCTAAAAATAAAATTATATTTCTTGTTATGGGATCAACCTATTCAATTCATTACCCCAGATATTAACAGAAACATGTGACTTTGGAATTTTAATATTTTTTACTCCAGCTTTTAGATAATTAGTCCTTGCAGACTACATATGGAAATGTGACTAGATAGCTCCAGTTTCAATCTGACCCTGATACCAAAGCTGACTGAGAATGAACTCCAAGGTGAAAGTTTAAGTTTTACTACCCAGATCTGTATTGATATATTCATGAACATAAAGGAATAAACATACATATGTGATTTGGTATACCTACATCAAACACATGCTGGATGCATTGTTCTTGCAAGGATGACTAAAAAAATGTGCTACCTTCTTTTTAGAGAAACAATCTGAGCTCTTTTTGGAATGTCTACTTCTTTGTTTGTGGATTTTTATTTTTAAATCAATTGCCAGTTCCTCCTCACTCAATTTTGTAATACAGACTGTTATTTTTTATTCTCTCCTTAACAAAGACAAGAGCCAACAAAGGAGTAAGATTCACTTAGTAACAATATGGCATAAATCACCAGGACGTAGACTTAGTTTTTGTTTATTGTTTTTGTTTTTTTTATTAGATTTTTTTATTTACATTTCAAATGATATTCCCTTTCCTGGTTTCCCTCTGGGGGGGGGGAACTATTCCCTCGATGCTCACCAACCTACCCTCTCCTGCTTCCTGGCCCTGGCATTAACCTACACTACAGCATAGAGCCTTCATAGGACCAAGGGTCTCTCCTCCCACCGATGACCAATTAGGCCATCCTCTGCTACATGAGCAGCTGGAGTCATGACTCCCAACATGTGACTCTGGTTGGTGGTTTAGTCCCTGGGAGTTCTGAGGGTACAACCAGCACTTGCTGGCATCTAGAAAAGTGTCTGAGTTTGATGATTGTATATGGAAAGGATTCCCAGGTAGGGCAGTATCTGGATTGTCTTTCCTTCAGTCTCTGCTCCATACTTTATCTCTGCAACTACGTCCATGGGTATTTTTTTAACCCTTCTAAGAAGGATCGAAGTTTCCACCCTTTGGTCTTCCCTCTTCTTGAGTTTCTTGAGCTTTGTGGATTGTATCTTGGAAATTCCAAGCTTCTGGGCTAATATCCCCTTATCAGTGAGTGCATATCATGTGTGCTCTTTCGTGATTGAGTTACCTCAATCACGATGATACTCTCCATATCCATCCATTTCCCTAAGAATTTCATAAATTCATTGATTTTAATAGCTGAGTAGTACTCCATTGTGTAGATGTACCTCATTTTCTGTATCCATTCCTCTGTTGAGGGACATCTGGGTTCTTTCCAGCTTCTGGTTATTATAAATAAGGCAGCTATGAACATAGTGGAACATGTGTCATATTACATGTTGATGCTTCCTCTGGGTATATGCCCAGGAGTGGTATAGCTGGGTCTTTTGGTAATACTATTTCCAGTTTCCAGAGGAACTGATTTCCAGAGTGGATGTACCATCTTGCAATCCCTCCAGGAATGGATGAGTGTTGCTCATTCTCCATATCCTTCACATTTGCTGTAAACTGAGTTTTTGATCTTAGCCATTCTGATTGGTATGAGGTGGAATCTCAGGGTTGTTTTGATTTGCATTTCCCTGATGACTAAGGATGTTGAGCATTTCTTTAGGTGCTTCTCAGCAATTTGGAATTCCTAAGGTGAGAATTCTTTGATTAGCTCTGTACCCCATTTTTAATAGGGTTATTTGGTTCTCTAGAGTCTAACTTCTAGAGTTACTTGTATATATTGGATATTAGCCAATCTGATGGTTGTCATTTTGTCCTAGGAACAGTGCCCTTTGCCTTACAGAAGCTTTGTAATTTCACGAGGTCCCATTTGTCAATTCTTGATTTTAGAGCATAAGCTTTTGGGGTTCTGTTCAGGAAAATTTCCCAAGTGCCCATGTGCTCAAGGCTCTTTTCCTCTTTCTTTTTCTATTGGTTTCAGTGTATCTGGCTTTGTGTGGAGGTCCTTGATCCACTTTGATTTTGTTTTGTACAAGGAGATAGGAGTGGATCGATTTGCATTCTTCTACATGCTAACCACCAGTTGAGCTAGGACCATTTTTGAAAAGGCTGTCTTTTTTCCACTGGATGGTTTTAGCTCCTTTGTCAAAGATCAGGTGTGCATAGGTGTGTAGGTTCATTTCTGGGTTTTCAATTCTATTCCATTGATCAACCTGCCTATCACTGTACCAATACCAGGCAGTTTTTATCACAATTGCTTTTTAGTACACGTTAAGGTTAGGGATGGCGATTCCACCAGAAGTTCTTTTATTGTTGAAAATAGTTTTTGCTATCCTAGGTTTTTTGTTATTCTAGATGAATTTGTAAATTGCTCTTTCCAAGACTGTGAAGAATTAAGTTGGAATTTTGATGCGGTTTATATTGAATCTGTAGATTGCTTTCAGCAAGATGGCCATTTTTACTACATTAATCCTGCTAATCCATGACCATGGGAGATCTTTCCATCTTCTGACATCTTTGATTTCCTTATTAAGAGACTTGAAGTTCTTGTCATACTGTTCTTTCACTTGCTTAGTTAGAGTCACATCAAGATTCTTTATATTATTGGTGACTATTGTGAAGGGTGTTGTTTCCCTAATTTCTTTTTCAGCCTGTTTATCCTTTGTGTAGAGGAAGGCCATTGGTTTGCTTGTGTTAGTTTTATATCTAGCTACTTAGCTGAAGTTGTTTATGAGGTTTAGGAGATCACTGGTGGAATTTTTGGGATCACTTAAGTACAGTATCATGTCATCTGCAAATAGTGATAATTTGACTTCTTCCTTTCCAATTTTTATTCCTTTGACCACCTTCTGTGGTCTAATTGCTCTGGATAGGACTTCTAGTACTATTTTGAATATATAGGGAAAGATTGCGCAGCCTTGTCTGGTCCCTAATTTTTGTGAGATTGCTTCAAGTCTCTCTCCATTCAATTTGATGCTGGCTACTGGTTTGCTGTATAATGTTTTACTATGTTTAGGTATGGGTCTTGAGTTCCTGATCTTTCCAAGGCTTTTATCATAAAGGAGGATTGGTTTGGCCAAATGCTTTCTCAGCATCTTATGAGATGATCATGCTTTTTTTTTCTTTGAGTTTGTTTATATAGTGTTTTACATTGATGGATTTCTACATATTGGTCCATCCCTGCATCCCTGAGATAAAGCCTACTTGATCATGTTGGATGATTGTTTTGATGTGTTCTTGGATTCAGTTCGCAAGAATTTTACTGAGCATTTTTGCACTGATATTCATAAGGGAAATTGGTCTGAAGTTTTCTTTCTTTTTTAGGTCTTTGTGTTATTTAGGTATCAGAGTAATTGTGGCTTCATAGACTGTATTGGGTAGAGTGTCTTCTGTTTCTGTTTTTTGGAATAGTTTGAAGAGAATTGGTATTAGGTCTTCTTTGAAGGTCTGATAAAACTCAGTACAAAACTCATCTGGTCCTGGGTTTTTTTTGGTTGGAAGACTATTAATGACTGTTTCTATTTCATTAGGGGATATGGGAGTGTTTAGATCATTTATCTGATCTTGAGTTAACTTTGGTCCTGGTATCTGTCTAGAAAATTGTCCATTTCTTGCAGGTTTTCCAGTTATGTTGAGTATAGGCTTTTGTAGAAGGATCTGATGATTTTTTGGATTTCCTCAGTTTCAGTTGTTATGTCTATCATTTTCATTTATGATTTTCTTAATTAGGATACTGTCTCTGTGCCCTCTAGTTCATCTGGCTAACAGTTTATCTATTTTGTTGATTTTCTCAAAGAATTAGCTCCTGTTTGGTTGGTTCTTTCTATAGTTCTTTTATTTTTCCACTTTCAGGAAAACTCAGGGTTGATTTCAGCCCTAAGTTTGATTATTTCCTGCCATCTTCTCCTCTTGGGTAAATTTGCTTCTTTTTGTTCTAGAGCTTTCAGGTGTGCTGACAAATTGCTGGTGTATGTTCTCTCCAGTTTCTTTATGGAGACACTAAGAGTTTGAGTTTTCCTCTTAGGACTGCTTTCATTGTGTCCTATAAGTTTGGGTATGTTGTGGCTTCATTTTCATTAAACACTAAAAAGTCATTAATTTCTTCCATGATCAAGTTATCATTGAGTAGAGTATTCTTCAGCTTCCACATGTATGTGGGCATTCTATTATTTATGCTGTTATTGAGGACCACCCCTAGTCCGTGGTGATCTGATAGGATGCTGGGAATTATTTCAATTTTCTTGTATCTGTTGAGGCCTGTTTTGTGACTGATTATGTGGTCAGTTTTGTAGAAGGTACCATGAGGTATTGAGAAGAAGGTATATCTGATAAATATATATATATATATATATATATATATATATATATATATATATATATATACACACACACACATTATATCCATCTGTTTCATAACTTCTGTTAGTCTCACTGTATCATTTTTTAGTTTCTGTTTCCATGATCTGACCGTTGCAGAAAGGTGTTGAAGTCTTCCACTATTATTGTTTATGATACAATATGTTCTTTGAGCTTTCATAAAGTTTCATTTATGAATGTGGATGCCCTTGCGTTTGGAGCATAGATGTTCAGAATTGAGAGTTCATCGTGGTAGATTTTACATTTCATCAGTTTGAAGTGTACCTCCCCACCTTTTTTGACCACTTTAGGTTGAAAGTTAATTTTATTCAATATTAGAATGGCTACTACAGCTTGTTTCTTGGGACCAATTGCATGGAAAATTGTTTTCGAGCCTTTTTCTCTGAGGTAGTATCTGTCTTTGTCACTGAGGTGGGTTTCTGTATGCAGCAAAAATTTGGGTCCTGTTTACTTAACCAGTCTCTTAGTCTATGTCTTTATATTGGGGAATTGAATACATTGATGTTAATAGATATTAAGGAAAAGTGATTGTTGCTTCCTGTTATTTTTGTTTTTAAAGTTGGAATTCTGTTCAAGTGGCTATCTTCTTTCAGTTTTTTTGAAAGATTACTTTCTTGCTTTTTCTAGGATGTAGTTTCCCTCCTTGTGTTGTAGTTTTACATTTATTAGCCTTTGAAGCACTGGATTTGGGAAAGATATTGAATAAATTTGGTTTTGTTATGGAATACCTTGGATTCTCCATCTATGGTTATTGAGAGTTTTGCTGGGTATAGTATTTGTGTTCTCTTAAGGTCTGTATGACATCAGCCTAGAATCTTCTGGCTTTCATAGTCTCTGTCAAGAAGTCTGGTGTAATTTTGATAGGTCAGCCTTTATATGTTACTTGACCATTTTTCCTCACTGCTTTTAATATTCTTTCTTTGCTTTGTGCATTTGGTGTTTTGATTATTATGTGAAGAGAATAATTTCTTTTCTGGTCCAAACTATTTGGAGTTCTATAGGCTTCTTGTATATTCATAAGCATCTCTTTCTTTAGGTTAGGTAAGTTTTCTTCTATAATTTTGTTGAAGATATTTACTGGCCCTTTAAGTTGGCAGTCTTCACTCTCTTCTATACATATTGTCCTTAGGTTTGGTCTTTTTATTGTGTCCTGGATTTCCTGGATGGTTTGGGTCGGGATCTTTTTGCATTTTGTGTTTTCTTTGACTGTTCTGTCAATGTTTTCTATAGTATCTCCTGCAACTGAGATTCTCTCTGCTATCTCTAGTATTCTGTTGGTGATTCTTGCATTTGTGGCTCCTGACTTCTTTCCTAGGTTTTCTATCTCCAGAGTTGTCTCTCTTTGTGATTTCTTTATTGTTTGTATTTCCATTTTTAGATTCTGGGTGGCTTTATTCAATTCGTTCACCTGTTTGATTGTGTTTTCCTGTAGTTCTTTAAGGGATTTTTGTGTTTCCTCTTTAAGGGCTTCTACTTGTTTATGCATGTTCTCCTGTAATTCTTTCAGGGATTTTTGTGTTTCCTTTTTACATACTTGTACCAGTTTACCTGTGTTCTCCTGTATTTCTTTTTTTATACATATATTTGCTTTTTTTTATTTTATTAACTTTTATTGCATTATGATGAGAAAAGTTTCATGATTTCAATTTATCTGAATTTGTTAATATTTAAAAACATATTTTAAGTAAATTGAATTAAATCACATTCTTGTCTCCCTTTTGTACCCCAACTCCTCCCAGAGACCACCCCTTGAATACCTACAATATCTTTTTTTGTTATATTCCTTAAAATTTATAAAATATTATAACAATAAAAATAAGTATTATAAAATTTGTTTGATATAAAACAACAATCAATTTTACAGTCTTATGTAGATGCTCATCTACAGCAATAGTGAAAATACATTTTTCTCAATATAAATTTTAAATAACTCCAAACATATTAACTGTATATTTCAAAATAATACATCACTACTAGTATTTTCTTAAATGAACATAAATATATAAAGTTTTTAAATTTGTTTTGTATTTAATAGAATTGAAAATCCTGGCTCTTACTGTGGTACAAGACCAAAATAAGAACAATTTTAGATATTGGATTTCATGTAATATGGCTGTACTTCAATTACCCTCACATCACCAAAGGATTTTACCTCCATCATAGCTAAACTGAGAGTTGACAGTTCTGCTGCACCAAGAAATAAATTGTAGGCATAATTTTTGCATCTAGACTTCCTGCTATGGTCAAAGCTATTTGACTTGAGTGAGTGACTTTATTCTCAGGCCATAGAGAACAGGTTACATTCATTTAAGAAATGGTGTGTGTATTAAGATGGTCTATCCATAAAGTCATTCACCAACTGTTTCAATAAACAATGGTTCTGCTTGGAGGGTGGCACAGACATTAGGTGAGGGTAAGAATTTGGTTCATTAGCTGTGATAATTTGGAAAAGCATTCGTCTCAGAAAGAATAACTTATAAAGTCCTCTTCTTCAAACTTGATATGAGTTACAAATGTCAAGCAAAGCATTCAGTCTCACTCGTTGTTGTTCTCTTACAAGCCACCTCACTAGCTAATCGTCTATGTTTCTTTTGGGTATATAAATACTTTTGAAATATATAAGCTGTTCTGAAAACCATAGTATAGTATAAAAATATGAAATAAACAATACTACTAATGGAGAGGCTAAGATAGGAGAAGCAAGACCTCAAGACCATTATGTTGTACACAGCCAGCCACTGTCACAAACAAACAAGCTGAAAATGTATATAGATTGTACAATATTGGACCTATTTCTCCAATTGGATGACAATCAACAAATTTCTAATTCCTTATATTTTTGGATTCCAATCAATAAGTATATGTTGGTAATATTAATTTTCATATTAAGATATTAAGAAAAAGTAATTGTCACTTCCTGTTGTTTTTGTTGTAAGAGATGGAATTAGGTTTTTGTGGATTTGTTGAAAGATTACTTTCTTGCTTCTTCTAGGGTATAGTTTTGCTCCTTATGTTGATGTTTTCCATCTATAATCCTTTGTAAGGCTGGATTTGTGGAAAGATATTATGTAAATTTTGTTTTGTCATGGAATATCTTGTTTTCTCCATCTATGGTGATTGAGAGTTTTGCTGGGTTTAGTAGCTTGGGCTGGCATTTGTGTTCTTATAGGGTCTGTATGACATCTGCCCAGGATCTTCAAGCTTTCATAGTCTCTGGTGAGAAGTCTGGTGTAATTCTGATAGGCCTGCCTTTATATGCTACTTGACCTTCTTCCCTTACTGTTGGTGATGTTTGCATCTATGACTCCTGATTTCTTTCCTAGATTTTGTATCTCCAGGTTTGTCTCTCTTTCTGATTTCTTTATTGTTTCTATTTCCATTTTTAGATTCTGGATGGTTCTGCTCATTTCCTTTACCTGTTTGATTGTGTTTTCCTGTAGTTCTTTAAGGGGTTTTTGTGTTTCCTCTTGGAGGGCTTCTAGCTGTTTGCCTGTGTTCTCCTGTATTTCTTTGAAAGTGCTATTTATGTCTTTCTTAAAGTCCTGTGTCATCACCATGAGAAGTGATTTTAAATCTGAATCTTGCTTTTTCAGTGTAATGTTGTGTCCAGGACTTGCTATGGTGGGAGAACTGGGTTCTGATGATGCCAAGTAACCTTATTTTATGTTTTTTTATTTTCTTATGCTCCCCTTCCCACCACCGCCATCTGGTTATCTTTAGTGTTACTTGCCCTTGCTAAATCTGATTGGAGCCTGTCCTTCCTTTGATCCTGGTTGTGTCAGAACTCCTCAGAGTCAAGCTGTCTCTGTGATCCTGTGATTCTGGGAACCTGGGATCCTGGGCTTGTTAGAGCACCTAGGAGTGAAGTTTCCTCTGGGTGGTGTAGGACTGACTGTGGAGCTTGAGCCCAAGGTTTGCTCAGGACACCAGCCCAGAGAGACCAGAGCCACTGGGCTGGTGGAGTTCTTGTGTGCCTAGTCCCACTTGTCCCAGTTACTCCCTGTGTTCTCCTGTATTTCTTTAAGGGAGTTATTTATGTACTTCTTGAATTCCTCTGTTAGCATCATAAGATATGATTTTATCCAAATCTTGCTTTTCCTGTGTGTTGGGGTATCCAGGACTTGCTGTATTGGGAGTACTGGGTTCTGATGATACCAAGTAGTCTTGATTTCATTTGGTATGATTCTTGCATTCGTGGGTCTGTAAGCCTATATCAGCACTCCTTGGAGATAAGCTCTCTCCTGGTAACACCAGTGCACAGAGGGCTGAAGATCAGCCATCCCTCCTGGGTGCAGATGGATGCAGGAAGGACCCTGTCCCTGCTGCTGTCCTGCCTCTGTGGCCTGTGCCTCCCTTCTGGTCCTGCCTTAGAAAGTCACCAGAGAGAAAATGGTGATCTCACCCAAGTCCTAGGTTCACAGTACTCCCTGAAGAGAAGCTCTCTGCTGATGGGAATGGTGCACAGAGGTTTGTGGATCAGCCCCACCGCCTGGGTGTAGATGGATGCAGGAAGAACCGTGTCCCAGCTTTTCTACTGCTTCTGTGGCCTGTGCCTCCTGGCTGGTCCTGCCTTAGAAAGAAACTAGAGAGAAAATACATTTAGTTTTTAAATGACACTGGACATAAAATTTTCATAAAATTACCCAAAAAAAGGGATTTGGCAAATAATTTCTCTTTTCTGTATGGCAAGGTATATTTGAATTCAATAATACATGCAAAGGTGGCAAAAACTAAAAATATATCCCTCCTGGTGACTATTCCCATACTCACAAAAAAGACTTAGAACTTGTGATTAAGGAGTAACTACAGGTGTCAGCAGAACACAGAGAGGGCACACATGTTTGAGCTATGTATAGGTGACAGTATAAAATCAACATATTGATGCTCTAACTCTGCCAGATCAAATTGTTTTCATTGTTTTATTCTGTAGTCATGGTGCTTTTCTATTGGTTACTAATTTTGGCTATTCATAAAACCAGCATCACAATAATTTGTCTTTAACCACTGATGAACTTTATATAAGTAAGTATATGCATAGAAACTCTTTACCGGGCACATTCATCATGTCATGGACTTCTGAAATTGAATAGTAGTTTTAAGTGTCCAATTTGAAGGTACCAAAGAGCAAATCAAATCAACAGATGTAATGATGCTAATGCATTTGGTGATTATTGCAGGAATTATTGCCAAATTATTGTTGGCTGCAGTTTCCAGTAGATTACATTTTTTGATCAGACAATAAAATTATCAATAACTGTACTCTTATATCAAAAAACCTTTAAAAATAAGTACCAGTCCTGCACACTGTTTTATTACCTTAAAACCATGGTGAAAAGCTTTACCATGTAGCAAACATTTCAATAATGCATTGAAAAATCTCAGTGTACTTCTATTATTTTGGAGATTTTCATATAATTACATCAATTCCTCCAGTATACCTCCTCCTTGCTTCCTTTTAAATTCATGACATCATTATTCATTAACTTTTTAAATACAATCCAACATATATAAATTATAAATTACTCAGTACATTAGCTATGTGTAAGTCATTAGGTGTTGGATAACCAATTCTTTTGCTCTTCCTTGGGGAAGGCTACTTCTATTTCAGCATTTCTTAGTTGCTTGTAGATCATTGCATAGGTTTGAAGTGATACTCTACATTAGCATGATGATTCTTGTCCTTGTTCAGCTCAAGTTAAGATAGTCATGTACGTCAGACTTTATGAGAGTAGTTGTTACATTCCTAGGAACCACTTTCTCACAGCAAATACCAGTTCCATTGCAACTCACTCTTTTTCTGCCTTCTCTTCTTCAATTTCACTTGTACCTTAGGTGTGGGGGTTGTACTGTAGATATACAGCTAGAAGTATGCTCTACAGCTGTACATTTTAATTTTGAATGACAAAATTTACTACACACCACACCGTATTTAGGTTTATGAAAAAATAGAGTTGTCTAGATCAATTGAGAATAATTACTTATCACTTATGTGAACCATTTTAGGGTAGATTCTTTCAATTACATTGACCAATACACTTGCTAGAAGACGTTTATAAGAAGTGTTGTAAGCACTGAAATTACTGGTGGAAAATAACAACAATGGCATAGCAATAAGTGGTATACAAGGTGGTTTTAACTTCTTTCATTAGTCAGAATATTCATGTGTGTTTTCACTTGACACATTTAATAATAAGTTTTATGTACATAAAGTCCAGCCATTAATTAGAACCATAAGAATGCATTTAAATAGTCTGAGGATCTGACACAGAATAATTTGAAGTTCTTTATTATGTATTGGAAGAAAATCTGAAAAATTATTTCAAATGAATTTAAATAACTTATTTTATTATTTCTGTGAATAAAATAAATATGCAAACTTAAAATTTATAGGTCTATATAAACTCAGTCTTAAGACTCAGTTCAGATATGGAAAATAAATGTATCCTTGAAAGATTTTGTCTGTAATTTTTATAACAGTTTCATTGGAATTTCAATTCCTTCTGTTCTGCTTTATTGAAAGCAGCATATTTATTTGAATCATTTGTAACATTTTGAATGAGTTGGTAATATGAGCATAGCACAATACAGTTATAAAAATAGGAATGAGTGCTTTAAAGACTTAAGGTTTGACTGGAGAGATGGCTCAGTGGTTAAGAGCACTGACTACTCTTCCAAAGGTCCTGAGTTCAAATCCCAGGAACCACATGATGGCTCACAAACATCTGTAATGTGATCTGATGCCCTCTTCTAGTTTGTCTGAAAACAGCAACAGTATACTTACATATAATAAATAAATAAATAAATAAATAAATAAATAAATAAAAGAAAAAAAGATTTAAGGTTTGCCAGGCAGTGCTGGCACACACCTTTAGTCCTAGCTCTTGGGAGGCAGAAGCAGGCAGATTTCTGAGTTCAAGGTCAGCATGGTCTACAGAGTGAGTTCCAGGACAGTCAGAGCTATACAGAGAAATCTTGTCTCGAAAATCAAAAAAAA
>NW_022196915.1:98019559-98045106 GCF_008632895.1 Mastomys coucha | reverse complement strand
AAAAAAAAAAAAAAACCCAAAACTTAAGGTTTGCATAAATTAAAATATATAATATCAAATACTAAATCTCACACAGTGCATTAACAAGTAACATTCCTATGAACACTGACATGGATTTTATTTGGTAGATTTTTAGATGGTTTGAATTCTTAGAGTAATTACACTGATATCAGAGAATCCAAGAGTTTAACACTGTTCCAGTCTACTGACCATATTCAGATTTTAGCAACTATCAGTACATTCTTATCTTTGTTTTATAATTTTGTCACATGTGTGAGAGTCCATATAGAGGACAATTCTATTATTCTTTCCTTCCATTTTGGACTCAGACAATCATGCCCTCTTTCCTAATCCCTTGAAATCATAAAAAGAACCTGTCCGTTATTGCTGTATTTGTACTGCTTTATAAATTTTATACAGATTGTACAATAGACTGTGGGAACTTCTTTCACTAAATATAATTTATTGACATGGTGAAAGTACATATAAACAAGGTACCACGTGATGTTTCAGCATGTATATGTATTATACAATTTTTTAATATGTTAATTGAGTCAACATTTGTAATTACATCATGGTAAAATATTAAAAATATTCTTCTTTGACATATACCATACATAGTTACTCTCTATTTTTTTTGAGTAGTTCATAGGTACAATTTATTTATTTATTTCAATTTATTTATTGAAACCTCATGTGGCTTACATGACATAATCCTTTCTTGGTGTAAGTTTGAGGGAATAATCTGTTGCTGCCTTTTCTCTGTCCAATCACATTAGGGTAGTGATCGGTCTGTGATTGGAGAGGAATAGAGAGGTGGAGCTAGAGTTGGAGGTGGAGAAAGGTCAGGAGTAGGAGGAGAAGGATCTTCATCATGGAGTCAGAGAATGGTCAAGAGTCAGACCTCGCCTGCTTATACAACCAAGCAAAGGCTTTTACAAAGGAGATTAATTGGGTTAGAATATTGTCTTTATTACTGGGTTCTGAAATTGTTGTATTGGCATCTTGTAAATTGTGATCTTATTATTATATAAACCTGATTGGATATTAAGCCTTAAGAATCATACATTACCTACCAGGTCCTAGGCACTAGCTAGATGAATGATTGTGGGGGTGTGTAAGGCGTTGCATGTGAACGAGATGTTGTTGCTAGCTGGGAGAAACTAGTAAGAACCCACGCACACTTAGGGATGAGGCCGGACGGCACCAGCATTAGAATGTGTTCAGGCATGAAAGGGAGTTTGCGGGGTGGATTCATTTTTTTAAATATTCCCTCAACAATTATCAACTCCTTGATGAGATACACAAATACCATGAGAGGTAGAACAAATAAAATGCTTCCCTCATCTCTTTCTGTAATGTTATTCTGTGTTTGGATACCGTATAGAACTGAAGACACAGAAGATGAACATACCATCATAACTAGTTAACAACAGGCTTCAGAAAAAGTGCTGTATTATCCAGTCTTATAAATATTATGCAGATATTAGCCTTGTTGGAGAAGGTAGGTCATTACGGTAGATCAGGCTGTAGGTTACAAGTCTAAAAGACCATTTCCAGCGTGTCACTCTGTCTTCTCTTTTGCATCAAGTTGTAACCTCTCTTCAGTATCTTCCACCATGTGCAACTCTGCCATCATGGACTCTCACCCTCTGTAACCATAATCCCAATTAAACTCTGTATTTTATAAGTTGCCTTGACTATAGTGTATTTATCACAACAATAGAAAATAAATAAAGAGAATTTTGTTTTTGTTTTTTCCTACCTTAGCTCCTAAAAAATGATTCTATTCTGCAAACAGGACTCATGGCACTATAATACCCTGAAAAATATGTAGAAGGGAAAACAGAAGCCTAGTAAATTCCCTTCTAGGTTGCTCCTCAAATCTTATTCAGTTAGGACAGCTGCCACTTAGGCTTGTTAATTTAAAGTTGTGTTCAGTATTTCTTTTTACTTCTATGTAGGATAAGGTAGGCAAACCTGAGCTCGTTTGCTATGCCTGTGACTAGACATATATGAGCTGAATTTTAGTGATACACCTTGGTTAGTGAGCTTTGACAAACTATTTTGAATAAAAGATTTGAATTTATTATAGAACCTTAAAATGTAAGGAATTTCTGTGCTTTAAAAAGTGAAATAATAATGCAAAGCATCCCCTCTGGAGATCTCTGATCACTACCTAAATAGAAATGTTACATGTGGGATTTGGAGAATATTAATTATACCATTTTCTTCATTAGTATTTCTCTACATCAACTACAATTGAGTTCTCTGATCATTTTTTCTAGATTAAGTATCACCTTTGTGAGCTGATAAGGCAACTGCTTAGGAAGTTTTGTATTTTTTAAATGGCTTCACCATTATACAATGTAAATATATTAATGTTACTGAGAAATGTGGTATGGTTCATTGAAACATTTTAAAGATTTTTAAAAGAATTATAAAATTAATAATAACATAATTATCAATTATGTTGATTTCTGGTATTAATTGAAACTAAATTTAGCTAAAATTTGTATCAGATTTTTGTAATTTGATATAAAAATACAACTGATAATTTTATTTTATTTTATTTTATTTCTAACTATAATGATATGTCTATATTTTTTTCCTTATTAGATATTTTCTTTATTTACATATAAATTTCTCCATTCCCAGTTTCCCCTCCAAAAAACAAAGAAACAAACAAAAACAACAAAAACAAACCCCTATTGCCTCCCCCCTCCCCAAGCCTGCCACCCCATTCTCTCCCATTTATTGGCGCTGGCATTCCCCTACACTGGGGCACAGAACTTTCACAGGGCCGAGCTCTTCTCCTCCTATTGATGATCAACTTGCAATCCTCTACTAAACACATGCTTCCAGAACAATCAGACCCCTCCCTGTGCAGTCCTTGGTTGGTGGTTAGGAGCCTGGGAGCTACAACTGATAATTTTAATTTGTAATTAAAAAATATTTTTGACTTCAGTACTTCATTTTTGTATAACCTGAAAATATTGCTAATAAGTTAAAACAAGATATATAATCGATATTTCCATGTAAAATATCAATATCTATGCTGAATTTAGTTTATATTTTATAAAAGCAGAGGACATATTAGCTATTGCAATTGATTTTATTATAGTAATCAATAGGCAGTATCTGGAATTTAATATAAAGTAGCCTGTGCGTATTTTCATTTAGTTTTTCTCTCTCTCTGTGTATATGCATATATATATTCGCACATATACACACACACATACACACACACATACACGTATATATGTTATAATACAACCTAGTCAGTATGTATGATGTTACTCCTACTTATGTTTTCATTGTTTTGATTTAATTCTTTTGGCTATTCCAAAGATAATAATAAAAATATTTCCACAAAAGATATTGTTCAAAATTTCTCACTAACACAAACAAATCAGACGCAGAATGGCTGGAGACATGGATTAACATTTAACCTCTTGCTGGTTTTCAATGGTTTTATTTCATATAGAGAAATACTAGGCTTCTCAAAATATACGGTAGCTACTCTTCTGTCTTTAACTGAGTGGTACTCCATTAAAACAGTAGGTCTAGCAAAGAAGAACAATGTGGTTCTTAAGATTTCTTTGTAAAAGCCTACAATTTAGTCTAAGGCAGCAGGGCTTACTGTGCAACTTATTGTGGAGTTTCCTGACTTATTATGCAGTTCTTAGAAGCTTATTGAGTGTCCCCATTGTCACACTTCATGATTTACCAAGCAATACAGAGGAGCTTATCATATAACTTGATAGCACAATTGTGATTTACTATGAAATGGTTGTTCCAATCTGTTTCTGCAAAAGGAAGAGTTTATTCAAAGCTTCCTAATTGTAGACAAGCCTCACCAGACACTTTGCTTTCAGTACAGTCAGTATCTAAGAGGATTTCAATGCTTCTTTTGAAATGGGGAATTTTCTTCTTTCAAAATGTTCATTTATCCAAATCACTGCCTTAAGTCAGCTCTGAAAAATTGAAAAGCTGTTTCTACGTTAGGTAGTATTGCAGGATGATGACATATCAATTAATTTTACTGGTATTTACAAAAAGACTAAAATTCTACTATTCTGAATGCATTGACACTGCTTTCTTAGAAAAAAGGAAGTTTTTAAAGTTGTTTTTATGATGTTTGGGTTAAGTATTTGCCTCTGTTTTATTTAACATTATTAAAACTAATCTATTATGTTTATATATTAAGAGTATAAATCTACAAAATTTTATATGTTCAAAAATATGTGTTCAATTTTTACTCTAACATGAGGAAATCCTATATTTAGATTGTTAAGATTTGTTTTTTTTATGTATTGATCTATTGATTTTAAACTTGGTATGGATTCTATCTACGTATGTGGCCAATGTAAATTATGAACTACTGAACTCAAGGAAAACTTCCACTTCAGACTTTGTATACAACATACACCCCTGTGCCAAAGTATTTCAAAATTCTATACTATTATCCCATTTTATTAAACGGTTTATATTATTTTCATCCAAAATTAATCAATAATATAAAATGACAGTTTAACATAACTAATATCAATTGTATGAGTATTACTCCTAGGTTAAGTATATTAATTTCTAATATTGGTTCAAGGTCCATATTTAGATTATATAGCAGAAACATTACACTTTCCAATTAATTTAAAAAATTTCCAGCTTAAAAATATACATATTATGAAAATGATTTTCTAATTTGTTTTTAAAAACATACTTCAGTTGTAGTTCAGTAACATTTAATTTTTACCAATTGGCATAGATTTAGAAAACAGTTGCTTAAAATTTTTAACATTTGTGGCCTATATTATGTGAAAAGAAATGCTAATAAATATATAAGAATATCACAAATCACAAGAACTTGTATAATGATGCTAATTTAAAATAGTATATTTGCTTTGCAGAGAATTAAGTTGAAAGTGCATGATTAAGCATGAACAATCAAAGGTACACATGCCTTTACATAAGGTTTACACTTTAGATCTTTATAATAACTTAAATGACTTGCTTTCACAGTCAGTGAAGTGTAGTATGCATCCTACATAGTGCTGTAAATTTAAACTGTAAATCTGCTTTGAGCATCTTATGTAAGATTTGGCCTACAATAGTCTGCTTTTCAATTAGTCTGTTTTAAAATTTCTGTATTTTGTCTTATTGTTCTCGTCAGATATATTATCTTACAAGATTTGCTTATAGACTAATTAATGATGCAGGGTGTAGGTAAACTATTGGATTTTGTTGTTTTGTTTATTTGGTTTTTGGTTTTGATTTTTGGTTTTTCGAGACAGGGTTTCTCTGTGTAGCCCTGGCTATCCTGGAACTCACTCTGTAGACCATGCTGGTCTTGAACTCAGAGAGAGGTCTGCCTGCTGCTGCCTCCCAAGTGCTGGGATTAAAGGTGTGCACCACCTCTGCCCAGCCAAAGTATTGATTTTTAATAGTATGTTTATGACATTTTATGAGAAGAACATTTGTAATCCAGTCTCATTTTACTTTCTTCATCACTTTGTCAGCTTACATTTTAATCATTGATAATCTCACTATCAGAAACTTGTAAACTTCCATATATACTTACTCTCTGAAAGACATGGCTGGTTTTTTTGTGCTATGAAAATTGAGAAATTTTGCTCTGATAACATCTTGCCTGGACGCCACCATTGGATATAGTTATTTAAAAGCCTTTCTGACTTCAACTATTATTTAGTATTTTTATTTTAAAAAAAAAAATTGCTTTCTTTTTGGTAACTCAATATTGATTCTAGGAAAGTCATCAAAATAGTGATAAAGAGTGTTATATTCTCCATTTTGTTAATTTATTATTTTCTATAATCTGTTTTCTATTAGATTATCATGAGTTCAATTTGTTAATAGTATTATAAAGAGTTACTGGGAAGAAACAAAGACCTACTAGAATTCTATAGGTTTTGTTATGTGAGAATATGTCTTCTCATGATAACATATCTTGAAGTACCTGGAAAAAGTTATAGAAAGATTTTCACATCAGTCTCACGAGATGAGCTCAGTTCTTTTCCTTATATCATGCAATTGACTGTTTGCCCTCATCTCTTCCTATTCTAATAGAACAGAAATCTTTTTAGTGATGTAATCTAGATGTCAATAGTTTCTAACTCTCATTCCATTGCCTATGACTGTTGTGAATGCCTATGTGTTGTTGAATAGTCTGTTCCCATTACTAAAATAATAGAAAATAGAGATGTCCGTAACATGTCGAAAGATTGAATGCTTATGTGCATGTATGTGGTTATGATTTTTAGCAATGATTTGATTTTTATCTTCTATTTTTTTTAAGTTTTCATTATATCAGATCATTTTTAGGTAAGAAAATAGTTGAATAAGCTTAGAAGAAGACACATACTGTTATTTTTAGATAATACCCCATGGTTTAGAACTTAGTAAATTTCTATTGATTTCCCAGTTTGCAAACTTGCAAGCACATACTCTTTTCAAGGGCATGTAACTAATTTTATGTGGTTTTCCTTTATATTCACCATCTCACTCTAAAAACAACAACAACAAAAAAAAAAACTCTTGTTTTGGGAACTTTTGCTCTGAACAGTAAAATATACACCTATGTAATGTTCATAGTATTGTGATTGCAAAATGATAATAATCAATCCAAGGATCTTTTGACACATTAATTATAACATTTTTTGTTAGTAAGTTTCAAAGTTTTTATTGGATTTCTGCTGTAGAGATGGGGCTGTCCCATAAAACATGGTGAGGTGAGTAATTTAATTACTGTGTGGAATAAAGAATATACCTCATAAAAATCCAGTGCTTGAGACTTGAGTTAGGACTTTCTATAGTCTTAATTTTCAAAATTTTACTTTTATTCTTTCATGCAACTTAGGGTACTAAGTAGTATTATGTCTAAAAATGACTTAATTTAATTCTAACTATATTTTCTGGATTACTACTCAAAAGTTTGCAATTTCTCATAAATCATCATTCCCACATATCTTGAGATTTGAAACTCATAAATTACACCAGACGCTTTTGAAAGTGAAGAAAAATTTAAAGATCTTCTTGTGTGAGTAATTGGGGGTAGTGTCATAACCTCCTTGAAAGACCTCTTGAAATGTCTTTGCTATATGAGCCAGGATACAAGCAAACTCATTTTGAAAACGAATAGTTTACAATCTATTAGTTTTCTCTGTGGAGTACAGCAATTCTGGATGAAGATTTCATGTTTCTGTGTTGTGAAACCTTTCTACAAATAAGAAACAAACAAAACTGACTAGCAATGTGGGTAAAAGACTAATACTGACAAGTAAATATGGAACACAGAGATTGTCTGATTTTGTCATCAGTTTACAGCTCTGTCAGTATTATTGAGTATTAGCTAGGAAACTATCATTTTATTTGTATGTATTACTTCTCAAACTATTTTTCAATTAAGTAAAAATGTCTAAAATATGATAGAAACATTCCTACGTTTTCCAGTTCTTCAGCTTTGAAAACATTTCAGGAACAAATACCTGATATTGTATCTCCAAACAACTAAGACATACTTTAGGAACTATAATAGAAACAAAAAATTATTACATAATCTGTGCAATTATTACATATTTGAAAACATGGCTAATCTTAAAGTTTTGTAAATGGGAGTGTCTGATCAGATTGTTTATTTAGAGGTAGAATAAGTCTTATTAAATATCATAAAATACTTTCCAAAAACATGTAAACAAGATAGAAATTATGGAATGTAGATAGATATGACCATACATGTTAGTTTCAGATATATTTGTACCAATTAACATACAAATACTATGAGTATATATACATATATATTATATGTTCATATATATGCACATAAATTCATCTCTTGTATACAAGCACACATGTATATTCTTAGATAGGTGCACATACATATAGATACCATATAAAGAAAATGGCATATTTCATTAAAACAAAGTTCTGTGAGAGCATAGCATTACTCTGTCTAAGCAGCATGATGCCTTGTATTTTATGAATCCATCAAATGTCTGTAAAACAATAATGAACTCAATTGTCACTACAACATGGATTATCTAATTACTATCGTTTGATGTTATGGCTTTATACGCATGTATTCCAAACATAAAATGGTCAACTAGCTAATGAAATAATGTAAACATTAAATTTCATAAGGTCTTGTTTGGACATCATGTTGGTGAGACCATATGGTGTGGCTACTAACTTTATTAAAAGATAGAATGTCACAGCAAATTCCCTGATCCTCTGGATCTTAAAATCTTTCCATACCTTCTTCTACAATGTTCCTTGAGGGTTGAGTGTGGAGCCACTAGGCTCCTCAACTCTGCATTTTGATTGGTTGTGCTTTTCATAAAGAGTCTCCATCCTTTGCAAAGATAATTTTCCATGGTAGTAGGTGAAGAGCTGAACAAAGGTGGTACCAATGCAGATGACGGTAAAAGCCCTTGATGCATCAAGTCTACCTAAGGAACTATAGAGACCTGAGGAAAGCCAGGGTAGGAGAGATTGGTCTTTCTTAGGAGAAACATAACAATTGGCTGTCCAATGGCAAATAGTCCTTTCGAAAAATACATACAGGGAACATTATACAGACAAAGCAAGTTATATTTTTGAATATATGGTTATGCACAGAGAGATATTTGGATAAAGTAACAATTAATGAAAATGGAAGCCATGAATTTGAAGGACATGCATGTTGAAGGAATTGAAGGGAGAAAAAGGAATGAAGAAATGCAATTATATTGTAACATCAAATAAAATAATGATAGAATTATAAACTTATTTGTATTTTAATGAAAATTATTTCAGAATCAAAAGTTATTAGGTGGCTAAATGTACAATGAAAATATACTGGAAAGTTAGATCAACTCATAATGCTCAAATTATTTATGAAAATAATTAAAAAATAGACTGAAACACTAATGTTCAAACTAATAGAATTTTTGATCTAGTTAGAGAAACAGTGATATATATTTTATATAAAATGTTGGCACATAGACACAAGTATGGCCAATATCCATTTAAACATTTAACTAGAAGACCCTAATCTGTTTCTTTTATATCACTACAAATTTCTCAATTCAAAAAGAAAACATATATCTTATTTTAACTTCATATTGTTCTTCATTGAAGCCGTTATATTCTTTTACAAAGAAAACCTAGAAAGAATAATGAAAATTAAAATTTTCAAATATGTTTTATCTAGTTATGAGGCAATGTACTTCTCACTTTCGTATTTTCTCAAATCTTGGATTTTAATCCCTCTGGAACAGCAACTTCTGTCTCCATCCAAGAATCTCTGCTTGCAGCTGTTGTTGATCCTCTGCTTTTCACTTTTATTTCCAACAGTCCATGCACAGCTGTGCAGTTGAAGGGATTAAAAGTTAGAATATTGTTTTGGAGGAAGTTATGCACTGTTGGCAGGAAGAAAAACAGTTTCCAGATCCACAGAGTTCATGAACATTAACTTCTATCTCCTGAGGTAATCCTTCCCCAATTACATATTCTTGAACTCCTAAGATGAGCAGCCTCTCACTTTTGATGTAGGAAATAAAGTATTTCTTGCCTTTAGCAATAATAAAATCTATACAGAGAATGTTGCATCCCACGGACAAGAAGCAGTACTACAAAATACCATGATACAGTGCCTGTAGCTCTTGGAAAAGAATTTGGTACTAATATATAAATTGTGCTAAAGGAGAAAAAAGGGAAGAGCAGAAACAAAGGTCTGACCTCTTGTTGAAAGTGTTTCTGCATGAAGGAAAACATAGTTCAACAATCAGAACTTCTCTCAAATTTGTTATTAACCAGTCCAGGGTGAAAAACTGTAAGAAACCAGTAAACCCAGTGGGAAAGAAAGCATGTGTATTTCTCTCAGAATACATCTAAAATAGTAACAGAGTGTATTCTGTGAAGGAAAGATATCTACTGAGTCAAACTCCAGCCCTCTTCTTACTTAAACCGTAAGTGTCCCAAACAAGTGATATTTCATACTATGGAGCATACTATACATTGAGAACAGACTGTGGGTAGTTGTAAATAATAATTATTTAGCATAGCACAGAGCATTTTAAACAAGGAATACCTAGGGGATAAGAGAGAAGAACAAGTGCAACATGCAGTAAAAAAATTCATTACACATGCATTTGATCCTTTAAGGATTCAAAAATTTAAAATTTTTAGAATAACAGAAAGTATGTTTAAAATTCTGTGAGAGGAAGTTTATTTAAAGCAATGAAATTCCTGAAGGAAAAAATTATACTTGCCAGAGTAAAAATTAGTAATATATGACTTATAAAACATCACTAGTATCAACAAAATATTTATTTTCTTCCATAGTACATATTCTAACACACATTTGTGTATATGTTCATAATTTTTGAACTTGCAATACAAATCTACTATTAAAAATAGCTAAGCAGCTTGGTAGCCAGTTCACAAAATACAGTGATATATAGTTCATAGCCATAAAAGATGGCTATGCATTGCATTCCAAAGAACTATAGGCAAAATGTAATGCCTGCTGCAAGAGAGATCATGACTCTCCTAGGGATGAGATCACATATTGGTTGTCCTGAAACTATGCACACACAGACATAGACACACATAGAGACATAGACAAAGACACACACCCAAATACATACACACATGCCTAGTCAGAAGATCATATTTATGTATTTATGCATACATAAGTATATGTATATGTATATGTATATAAAAATAAAAAAAATAATGGACTCCAGCAACATGAAAACAGGTGGGTGTTGAAGGGGCTAGGGAGAGGAAAGAAGGGAAGAAATTTATGTAATTTTATTTCAATATATTACAAAAACACATTAAGCATTATAAGATAATAGCAACATTTGATAGCGGACACAGCAGCTTATTCACTCTACTCAGAATAATAAATTGGAACAAGTACTTATAAATAATTTTTCAGCAACAGTGAAGTCAGATCATTTCCAATCCTTTTCATGCAATGAAGAAAAACACTTTAGAATGTACATAAAATACAATTCAAATGAGAATCTTGCAGAGCAAAAAGAAAGTAAGAAAAGTAGACTATGCGAATGTAATCTGTTAAATTCATCTAATAAATAAAGATGACTCCTTTACAGCCAGATGATTTTATAAAACAACTTTTTTTAAAGCACAATTTATTTTGAAAAGATCTTTTAAAAGGAAACTTGCATTGTTTATGGATACATAAGAATAAAGGCGGATGAATAATTAACTCATATTACAAGATAGTTATTTTCTGTCTCTGGGAGAAGACTAATACAAACGGGAGGTTATTGGTGACAGAAGCAGCGTTCACAGGATAATCAGGCAAAATTTATGGCCCATGATGAGATATAGTCTATAGCCAATTTATTGCAAAATATTTGAAACTAATTATTTTTCTGCTGGGGTAAAACATACAAGCCAATCCCTTTATATCTATGTGTAATTTTTGTAGCTGCTATCCCAGGCTTGTCTCACACAAGACACAAATTTTTTAGAACTTTGCAGAATTTTCTACCCTCACTTGCCATTCAAACTGGGCACTGCAGTTTTCTGAATGGTATTTCCTATTAAAAGTGGATCTCAAAAGGCTATTAAGCATAACAGTTCCTCTTCCTTCACATCCTCGAAAGCATGTGTTACCTTCTGAGCTTTTTATCTTAGCCATTCTGATAGGTGCAAGGTGAAATTGCAGTGTTGTTTTGATTTGCATTTCTCTGACGTCTAAGGACCTTTCTTCAGGTGCTTTTTGGCCATTCGAGATTCCTTTGTTGTGAATTCTCTGTTTAGCTCTGTACCTGATTTTTTAATTACGTTATTTGGTCTTTTGGAGGTTAGCCTCTTGGGTTTTTTATATATTTTGAATATTAGCCCTCTATCAGATGTAGGGTTAGTGAAGATTTTTTTTCCCATTCTGTAGGTTGCTGATTCGTTCTGATGACTTATCAAATATTAATCTTAGAGTCTGAGCCATTGGAGTTCTGTTTAGGAAAATTAGGGGAAATGAGTTCAATGCTCTTTCCCACTTTCTCTTCTATTCGATTCAGTATATCTGGTTTTATGTTGAGGTCTTTGATCCACTTGGACCTGAGCTTTGTGCAAGGTGATAAATTTGGATCTATTTTTTTTTTGTACTTTTCTACATACAGACCACCAATTAGATCAGCAAAATTTATTGAAGATACTTTCTTTTTTCTATTGTATGTTTTGTGCTTCTTTGTTGAAGATTAAATGTCCATAGAAATAAGGGTTTATTTCTGTGTTTTCAATTCTATTCCATTGATCGACTTGTCTTTCTCTGTACTAATACCTTATGGTTTTTATCACCATTGCTTAGTAGTACAAATTGAGGTCAGGGATGGTGATCTCCTGAGACGTTTTTTATTGTTAAGAATTATTTTTGCACTAGGCAGTGGTGGCACATGCCTTTAATCCCAGCACTTGGGAGGAAGAGGCAGACAGATTTCTGAGTTCGAGGCCAGGCTGGTCTACAGAATGAGTTCCGGGACAGCCAGGACTACACAGAGAAATCCTGTCTCAAATAAATAATAAATAAATAATAAATAATAATAAATAATAAATAATAATAAAATAATAAATAAATAAATAAATAAATAAATAAAACAAAACAAAATAAAAAAAAGAAAGAAAGAAAAAAGAAAAAGAATTATTTTCGTTATTCTAGGTTTCTTTTTTCCATATGTTGTGGAAAACACATTCCATGTCTGTGGAGAATTGTGTTTGAATCTTGGTGGGGATTGCATTGAATCTGTACATTGCTATGATCATCCTACCAATCCATGAGAATGATTGGTAGGATGATTATGAGAAGAATATCCTATCATCTTCTGAGGTCTTCCTCAATTCCTTTCTCAAAGTTCTTGTAGTACATATCTTTCACTTGATTGTTAAAAGTTACACCAAGATATTTTATACTAGTTGTGGTATTGTAAAGAATGTTGTTTCCCTAATTTTTCTCAGCACATTTATCATTTGTATAAAGGAAGGCTACTGATTTGTTTCATTTTGATGAAGTTGTTTATCAGATGTAGAAGGTCTCTGTTATATTTTCTGGGGACACTTATGTATCATCTCATCTGCAATCATATCATCTGCAAATAGTGATACCTTGACTTCTTCCTTTCCAATTCATATTCCCTTGATCTTCTTTTGTTTTCTTGTTACTTTAGACCTTCAAGTACTATATTAAAAAGATATGGAGAGATTTTAGTGGGATTGCTAAAAGTATCTCTCCATTAAAATTGATATTGGTTGATCATTTGCTGTTTATATTTTTTATTATGTTTAGGTAAGGGACTTGGATTCCTGATCTCTCTAATAATTTTAACATGAATGGGTGTTGTATTTAGTCAAATTCTTTTTTAGCATCTAATGAGACTTCTACATTGCTGGTAGGACTGGAAACTGATACAACCACTCTGGTAATCAATCTGGTGTTTTCTCAAAAAAATTGTAAACAGACCTACCTGAACACATAGATATGCCACTCTTGGACATATACCCAAAAGATACCCCATCGTACCATAGGGAACCATGCTCTACAATGTTAATAACAGCTTTATTTGTATTAGCCAGAAACTGAAAACAACCCTCAATAGAAGGGTGGATACAGAAAATATGGTTCATTTACACAATGGAATACAGCTCAGCTATTAAGAATGAGGGCATTATGAGTTTTGCAGGCAAATGAATGGAACTAGGAAATATCATGCTGAGTGAGGTAACCCCAGACCCAAAAAGTACAGAATACCTAGGATACCACCCACAGAATTTAAGAATTTAACAAGCAGAAAGAACAAGTGAGGATGTTCCAATCCCACGCAATAGGGGAAAGAAAAATAATCATGGGAGGCAAATGGAGGGAAGGCTTTGGGGGAAGGGAGAGGGTAAAATGGGAACAGGATCAGGTATTGAGGGGCAAGAGAGAATGGCAAGAGAATGAATGGAAATATGCAGCCTCAGAAGGTGGAGAGGTGGGGAGACCTTCTAGAAACTACCAGAGACCTGGGAGGTGATAGATTCTCAGGATTTAATGGAGTAACCTTAGATAAAATGCTGAACAGTGGAGGTGAGGAATAAAAGAGTCTACCTCCAGTAGATAGACAAGGCCTCTTTGACTGTGTTACCAACCCAAAGTGAAAATTTCTGATCCAGATATGTTCCTGTCTAAAAGAACTACAGGGTCAAAAGGGGAGGGTGACTGAGGAAAAGGCAGTCCACTGAGCAGACTAGTAGAGGATCCTCAGCATGCAGAGACACCAAGGCCTGGCTCTCTTACTGAGGTTATCATGTGCTTACAGACAGAAGCCTAGAATGGCTGCCCTCTGAGAGGTCTAACCAGCAGATGACTGAGACAGAAGTAGATACACTCAAACATTGGGCTGAACTTGGGGACCCCCTATGGTTGAATTAGAGGAAGGATGGAAGAAGCAGAAGAGGAGCTCAACTCCATAGGAAGACCAGCAGTCCTAACTGTCCTGGACGCTAAACCGTCAGTCAGGAAACATATGAGCTGATCCAAGCCTTCTGACCCCTAGATAGCAGAGCACTGCCTAGTCTGGCCTCAGTGGGAGAAGATAAACCTAATCCTTGACAGAGACTTGAGAGGGCTAGGGAGTGGGGAGGCCTGGTGGTGAGGGAGCACCTTCTCAGAGATGAGGGGAGGAGGGATGGGATGAGGAACTGTGGGAGGGGGGACCAGAAAGGAGGCAACAGCTGGATTATAAATAAATAAATAAAAATTTAAAAGGCTTATCAGTTCATGGAAAGTAAGCTATATAAAAGCCTCTACCCTGAAAATCAGAAGACATAGGCATGATAAAAGGAGGCACTACAGGCTATCAGTCAAGAATTCTTTTTAATTTTATTTTGATAATTTTAGCTATCAATCAAGAAACCTTTTTAATTAGATTTTGATAATTTTAGCTAATATCTCTTTTTTGAATTTCCTGTTTATCCCCAAGGAAATGAAGGTTGTATTAGTCTAGAAAGTGCAAGTAATATTTTTGGTATCATATAAGACACTTCAGGATAAAGGTTGAGAGGATATGAAAAATAAACTCTGGTAACTCTAAAGAAAATGGGTTGTACCTCAGAATTCGATTCACTTTATAAGTACCTATTCTTCTGCAGAATATGGTCACTGTTGTCTGAAACTGATACAAAAAAATATAGAATGGTTCCATGAATTTTCTCTTTATAAGTAAACCAGTTCATTTCCAAACAACAACTTGTTCTATACCAATAAGAATTTCTGGTCAGATATATTGAACTCAAGAAGTTAGTAAGAAATCAAAATTAAGGCCAAGAGCTTCCCCAGTTAAGTGGGACCTATGCTCTTGCCTGTGCTTTCACTGGTGCCGCCTTCCAGCTAATTGGGCTGTCTTGTTCTGAATTGGTCTGCCAAGGAGACATTCCCTTGATCTTTTGGCAGCAATCTAATTCATTCTGACACTGTTAAGAGTTCTGACCTATAACTTAGGCCAAAGTGTAGGATAATTTAGGTGGAGAAAGAGAATGTGGAATTGGTAGAGGTGGAGAGACTTGACTTCAGCTCTTCACGAATGCTTAGAAAATTAGAATCCTAGGACTTTGCCAGTATTAGATTCATTATAACTGCTCTGTGATTAAGCACAGTGTTTAAGCTGAGCTCTTACTGTTATGTAAAGTGCCTCTGGGGCATTGCTAAATTGCAGATTTTCTATGCTTTTCTCTCTGTGAGATTCTGAATTCCTATAGATAATAGCCTTTGAAAAAGCTTCTGTATGTAAAATAGATTTTGTAGCCCATATTTGATGAAAAGCACACTCACAAAAGTGCTTTTTTAAAAGGTATCATTCAGTGCCAGAAATTTTATATAAGGCATTTAATCTATGCCCAAGTACTGACAAAACAAACCAAGATAAGAATAGATGCTGACTGAGTATAATGAGTCTAGTAATTGGCAACAACGCTGCTCAGAGCAAGTGTCTGTGACAGCAGAAAGGATGCATTTTTAGTGCTCTAACCATGAACTGAGATGCCTAGCTGCTGCATGATTTGTAATACAGTAGTTTTACTCAAAGAAGAATCTAATAATGGTGAACACTATGACTCTCTAATATCAGAATATACAGAGCATATGCATGGTCTTTCCAGGAAAATAAAAATTTACAAGATCTCCCAAATCTGAATCACAGTGTTTCAAAAATAACAGAGAAAGCAGACAGTGCCCAAGCCTTTCTTATAATATTTTTAGTCCTTGATAGATGAAATAAGTTAAAGTCCTGGGAAGTTGTATCTCTAAGAAGATATATAGAACAGCAGTATATATTTATGAAAAAATGAAAAAAAAAGAAAAGAAAAATGAAAAATAAACCTAAATACTATAGCCACAAAAGCCATACACTCTGTCCTGTCTGTAAGATTTCCTAAGCAATGATGGTTCAAACTTGGAAGAGTGGCTAACCGCTGTTTGTTTTAACTTGAAGCCCGTGCTGTGTGAGGGAGCCCAAGCCCTACCTACACTCTCTAGAAGACCAAAATATGGAAACTGGATATTCCATAGACCTAGGGTAGAATGAAACATGACTGTAACAAAAAAAAAATCAACGAAGCAATTCCTAATATTATGCATCTATGCTCCTAGATCAATGTCTTGTCCTCATGCAATCATCATCAGAGAGCCTTCCTCTGCCATCAGATGGGGACAAATGCAAAGAGCCACCAAATACTAGGCAGAGAGCGAGGAGTCTAGATCCAGGTCTCCGTTGGATCCTCCTCTTGGATATCAGGGCATTCCTCAGAAGAGAAGGAGCAAAGACCAAGAGTCAGAGATGATGAAGGACATCTGGAGATCATGATCCACCAAATTTAATAAAGAGGGCTACCATGAGCCCATAGAGACTGAAATGGCAAGCAGGAGGCCTTCATAAATCTGCACCAGGTCTTCTGAGGCTATGTGATAGCTGTTAGTTTGGAGACTCTGTGAGATCCCTAACAGTGGGTGTGGCTATATCCATTATTCATTCATATAGATAGAAAAAAAGATAAAAAATATTCCATGTATAGATAGACAAATTTGTAGACAGTGTTTATTTAAGACAAAGTCAAAGTGGAAAATCTTGTCCATATGACTGACAAGAGGTAGGCATAACCCTCATAGAAGCATGGGGAGGTGGGATGGGACAGGGGGATTCTGGAGGGGAAACCAGGAAAGGGGATCACATTTGAAATGTGAATGAGTAAAATATCCAAAAAAATAAAAAAAGATAGAAAAAATAGATAGGCATAAATAATTAATATCAGGTACAAAACAGATTATTTCTTTTGTTCTATGATCACAAGTATAAATTTGTTACTATTAGCAAAACTGCCTAAAATTGATTTTATTGTATGAAAACTATTTCCTCAGAAATTGTCTCAATATGTATCGTTTGTATTTGTTAGGCTATACTAAAAAACAAACAACAACTAACCAACCCAACCAACCCAAAAAGCAACAACCATTACTACTTTAGTACAGATTATAATCAAATAAATGTGCTACTTTGTCATTTTGTTAATGATATTAGTAAAAGACAAGAGTTAGAAGGTCAGTGACAGCTGCTAAACAGACCTGTACCTTCATTGGTTTCAGAAGTTGGACAACAAAAGGCCCACGTATCTCAGACCTGCAAGGAGAATGAGGGTTTTCAGGGTGTCATCCCCTCCGTCCCATCAGCATTATAAACTGACAACTTGGTTGGTGATGGTCAACCAAGGTGCAGGACATTTAAGTTAGTTTAGGACATAGTCAGAGGATCTTAAACTCCAAAAGAATGTAGACAGTAGAAAATAGTTCTAAGGTATTACAGATGTACCTATCCTGAATCTGTAAAGTAAGGTGTCTTCCACTCCGATTGTTGGCTCTAGTGTATACATTTAAACACACTAACATACTTCTTGAAACGAAATGTTGCTCATTGTTTTAATTGGCTGTCATCATGGTGAACAAATATCTAACAAAAAGCAATTTAGGAGATAAAGAATTATTCTGGCTCACACTTTCAATTCTTCCTAGAAAGGATGGTATAGCAGAGGAGCAGAGAAATTCTCCTGTAGGACACAGAGACAGAACAAGGAGGCAGGCTCAGGCTACAGAACACAAGACTCCTCTCACACATCTGCTAAATTGTGCTATCAGAGTGACATTAGTACCAGAGTGGATCTGAGTGCCTAACCAAGACCTGAAAAATGACAACACCAATTTACTTAAGAACAACAATGGAAGAAATCTGACTCTATGTCAACAGAAGCTTTTAAAATGATGCAACTATAGATTACTAAATGATGAATAACTCTGGGTATCTCTTATCATGGTGAGGAAAGTGATGAGCATTTACTGGTTTAAGTATGGGTTAATTGGATTTTGTTGAGGATAGACACATGAAAAATTTTGTAAGATGCAGAACTTGGATCACAGTTTCCACCCAATACATTGTCTCCTATGAAAACACACATGTACAACTACAAGCACACATGCATGCATGCACTCACACAGATCTCTGCATCCATATATTTTAAGTCACTAAGTGCTCCATCTCTCTCTTTTGAATAATAAGAAAATCATGGCTTATTCTGCTTTCATTTGTTCTTAACCATGTTTGTATCTCTCAGATGAACCGATTGCTATCATTAAGGGCTAATATATTTTCCCTTGCCTTAATTTACAAAGTGTTCCATATATTTAATGGCTTGTAACTGGGAAATTTCTCAAATTACTGAATAATTTACTTCCAATTTTGAGATTTCTCTGAGTATGAATTTTCTCTGTTGTAAGAAATACATAGAATAATCAACTTATAAAATAAAAAATAGTGTTCAGAGATTTCATTAAGTATTGGTTCAGTTTTTGAAGGTGCTAGTATAGCATGGGACAAGAGATGCTAAGATGAACACATCATGGCCGGAAAACAAAAGAGAGGCAAAGAAAGTGATGGTTTCCCTCCTTGGGGGGCTTACCTATACAAACTCAGAGCCATCAACACAGCCCTTCTTCTCTCAAAGGACTGAGGTCTGCCACATATGACTACACTGAGGACCAACACATTACTTTCTAACATTTTGGAAGACAAAACACAAATACAATACATATTTTATTACTATTAACTTTTTTGTTTTTGTTTTTGTTTTGTTTTTTTGGTTTTTTGTTTTTTTGGTTTTTTGGTTTTTTGTTTGGTTTTTTTTTTTTTTTCCGAGACAAGGTTTCTCTCTGTAGCCCTGGCCATCCTGGAACTCACTCTGTAGACCAGGCTAGTCTTGAACTCAGAAATCTGCCTGCCTCTGCCTCCCAAGAGCTGGGATTAAAGGTGTGCGCCACCACTGCCAGGCCACAATACATATTTTAGATATCATAGCTTACATACATAATAATAAATAAATGTATTTCTTTTTTCATGTTTTTAAAAATTTGGCTTTTGTTTTTCACCCACCTGGAGGGGAGCTATCTCTGGTAGCATTGACTGACCTTGAGTTTGGCATGAAGGATACCCTGCGCATTTGATCTTCCTTGTGACTTCTCATCTCCCCAGTGCTGCGATTAAAGGCCTGTGTCTCTGTGCCCAGCTTCTATAGCAACTTTTCATTAGTGTAGTTGGACTGTTTATGTTTGAGATTATGGTAGTGATGCTTGCTTTGTAAATTTTAGTATTGACATTGACTCAGTGTATTGCATGTTTTAATTTAAGCTTGAATTCATTTTACCACTATTTCTCAATCTCTCTGAAGTGTATTTTTAACTGCATAGATGTATGTAATATATTGTTACAGAATTTAATTACCGAATTGTTTATAAAGATCAGAGTGATTTAATGGAAATACTTTATTAAAGTACACCCTTCATATATAGCATGCATATTTAAGCATAGATTATATGTTTGGAGTTTCATAGCAAACATTGGTTTTAAAAGTATTAACAATAAAACAGCAACACTTGCTTTTCCCCAGTGAGAAATCAGCAGAAGAAAAGGACTGCTCAAAATCCTGCCGTAGCTAAGAAGCCTGAGTTCCCAGAGGGCCACACACAAGGATTCTGGCATTTCTAAAACCATTTCTAAGCAATAAGCCTCAGATAATATAAATTCCACTTTTTCCCAAGGATGTCCTGATGGCTTTATTTTTTTAACTGTGTTTGAAATAATGAAGAAATAAACTGAAAGCAGTTTTAAACTTATTAAAAAGTTATCTTAATATCTCTTGCCTACACTCATTTCCATTTAATTTTCCAGAACAGCTAAGTCTTAAGGAGCTCTAACAGCTGTCAAAGTCTTGATTGCAAATGGTGGAGAACCATTACACTTATGAACTCTATGATTATTATTCTTTTTTTTTTTTTTTTGCTGGGGGATTGGTTATCCTTGATAGTATTTTAGCTGATACAATACAAAACAGTCAGAGTTAAATATTCAAAACAATAGAATGTTCCAAAAGGATATTTTCATAATGTACCAAAATCCTATATCAGCACACAGCTGTATGGATTTTGGCAGAATTGGATGGACAGATATTAAGAAGCAGAAAGTTAATCAAGGTGAATATAAGTACAATTCATAAATTCTTTCAGCAAAGACACAGGTGATTATTGATTTTCTATAGTTTATGTTACTTTGTGTCAGGAATAGATGTCAAAAGTATTACTTTTCTCTCCCTTCAAAAATAATGTCCCTTACATAATTCATTTCATTGGTGGTATTTTGGTTTCTTCTATTTCTTCTTTACTATTGGAATTAGAATGCTTTTCTGTGAGTTCTTTTATTGAGGATCCCAAATTACTCTGTTCACCTCGGGCTAGGTTCAAGCACTTCAGGGACTGCAGATCTACTAGGCACAAATATTTTAATAAATTATTGAAGAACTACTATGGTGTGTAAGATTAACCCACATCCTTTGAAATTATTTGTGTTTGAAGGGTTGGCTACGTCTCTAATTTAGGCAAATACTATATATAAAAGAAAGGTTTGTTATTCTAATAATACAGTGTAACATGTTGACTTCCTCTATGGGTTTACTGGAGAAATGTAATTTCATGAGAAGACATAGATCGGAGAATACAAATTATCTACAGGAGGCAACAATACTGCTAGCATAGAGAAAAAAAAACTCAAAAATTGTACTATATTGTTTTAACATAAGTTTCTAGGACCTCTTATCTCAATTTCATAATGGAATAGGAATTGCTAGAATATGAGATTTTTGATTGCCTATAATTGTGATTTTCATCAAAAATTGTAAAACTACAGCAAATAAGAATAATTATTGAGAGAACCATTGCCTACCATTGTGATCATAAAATTGTATTTGTAAGAAATGATGAAAGTAAACTTTCATTTTTCTTGCAAATGAGTTCATTGATTTGAATTTGCATATTGCTTGACAAGGTTACTATTTAATCATAAAGGAGCAGAATGATCAGAGTGGTGATGTCCGAATAGCTGGACCATGCTACTTGCTTGTTTGGTGGATACATCAGAGGAGCACTTCCATTATTTTCTTCAGGTCCTGTATTTCTAAAACATGAACAATGTATTCATTTAGTAGAAACTGTCTCAATATTTCAATCCAATGTATTAACTTATTTTCTTTGCTTTAGCAGGTGACAATGTTGTCAAATGTATAAATATTCATGGTTCAAAATCTTTAAGTTATTATGAGAAAATTTTATTTCCCACTACATATATTGATTTTTTATTGTCAACTGAGTAACATTTTAACATACTGATAGTTAAAAGAATAAAGTAAAACTATCTTTAATATCTTTCTCTGAAAATATTAATAAACTCCCCTCATTCTATCTATCTATCTATCTATCTATCTATCTATCTATCTATCTATCTATCTATTTATCTGTCTGTCTATCTGTCTATCATCTATCTATCCATCCATCTATCTATCCATCCATTTAACTATCATCTGTTTCTATGTATCTACCTATTTATCATCTATGTATCTATGTATTTATGTACCTATCATCTATCTACCTATCTATCATATTCACACACACACACACACACAAACCCATTCTGAGAATAAAAGATGAGTCATTTAATTTCACCTATTTAAAAAAAAGAGAGAAGATTAATTTCTAGTCAATTATCAAAGAAAATATGTGATGGGTAATGCAGAATAAAGCCTTAATACTATGACTTTCTATGATTTTAGACATAGAGTACAGAGAGGTTTTACAAACATTCTTAAAACATATAAATGATGTGTGTTTATTTTTTTAATTAATCATTTTGTTCATTTACATTTCAAATGATATCCTCTTCCTAGTTACCCTTCCACAAACCTCCCATCTCATCCCCCTTCTCCCCTTCCCCTTCACTTCTTTGAGGGTGCTTCTCTCCCCATTCATCCACTCCCACCTCACCCCTTTAGCATCCCCTACACTGAGCCCTCCCCTCTCATCGATGTCAGATAAGGCAATCCTTATCTGGCTCCCTCCGTCTATAGTCTTTGGTTGGTGGTTTAGTCCCTCTAGGTGGTCCAGTTAGTTGATATTGTTCTTTCTATAGACTTGCACCTCTTCATCTTCTTCAGTCCTTCTCCTAGATCTTTTATTGGGGTCCCAGGATTCAGACTGATGGTTGGCTCTGAGTATCTGCATCTGTATTAATCAGGTGCTGGCAGAGTTTCTCAGGGAATAACCATACCAGTGTCCTATCAGCAAGTATTTCTTGGCATCAGCAATAGTGTGGGGGTTTGGTGTCTGCAAAAGGATCCCTAGGTGGGGCAGTCTCTGGATAGCCTTTCCTTCAGTCTCTCTTCTACTTTTCCCCTGTCTTTCCTTTGTCTAGGAACACTTCTAGGTTAAAAATATTGAGTTGTGTGGATGGTTCCATCCCTCAACTGGGGACTGTACCTATCTCCTGGAGGTGGTCTCCTCAGGTCTTATCTCTCCTTTGGTGTGTATTTTGGCCAAGGTCATTGACACTGGCTCCTGGGAGCCTCTCGCTTCCCTGGAGTCTGGGAGTTTCTAGAGGCTACCGCAATTCCCCATCCCCAGTAACTACATGTATCTATTTAATTTCTTGACCCTCTGTACTTCTCTCTTGTCCCTTCCAATACCTGTATTCATATGCTAATAAAACCTCAACTCCTGCTTCCTCTAATCTTTCTTTTGGTATACTTTATACTCTTATGTGAGTGAAAGTTACAATGAAGGCTTTAAATAGCCATCTAAGAAGGCATGTAGATTAGTAGTGAAGACAAACAAGTGGACATGTGCAAAGATAATGCATTACACTTTACAATAAGTGCTAAGGTCATGTATGCTCTCACTTCAGGAAGAACTTTTCCAGATGAGCAGATAGGTATGATCTCTTAGGTAGAGGTTGTATGAAGTTAAAATGTATGTAGAGACTTTTCTGGTGGAAGTTGTGAAGCCAATTAATGCATTTCTTGATTTTTAGCTATGCTGTTAGTTATTTAGATTTTGCCTCCCTGTTCTGAATGTACCCTTCAGTAATTGCTCTGGGATAAACAACATAATTGTTCTAAATATTTCTCCTTTGATGTGGCATGCTATTAAACATTCTCACTAGAGAGCTTCAAACTATGCTCTTTGGACTGGATGAAAGGATTGTTCTGTTAGTTATCCTGCAGGAGATGTGCGAACAATCCCTACAGAAGCAAGACTTGTATAAGGGCTTCCTGCCCGCCCAGTAAATGGAGGACTTATACAGTCAACTCAGTGAGGAGACTGCCTGATGCCTTAAAGGCTGTAGTCATTCTGTATCCTTCTGCACAGTCTGGTTACATGAACCTGAGTACCTATCTAACTAACTCTTCTGCAAGCATACTCTGAGCCTGTATGCTCAGAAAACCAGTATGTTCTCAAGCACTTAAGTACCCATTCCTTTGAGATGCATTAGTTACCCTTTCACAACCACATGTATTCTTCTGGAAAAAAAAAAAAAAAACACTGGCCTGTTACCTGAACTCAAAAGAAAGCTGCTATTATAAATAAGGATGCTATGAACATAGTGGAGTATGTGTTCTTATTATATGTTGGAGCATTTTGGGGGTATATACCAAGGAATGGTATAGATAGGTCCTAAGGTAATACTATGTCCAATTTTCTCAGGAACCTCCAGACTGATTTCCAGAGTGGTTGTACCAGCTTGCAGTCCTACCAGCGATGGAGCAGTATTCCTCCTTCTCCACAATCCCACCAGCATCTGCTGTCACCTGACTTTGATCTTGGCTATTTCTACTGGTATGAGGTAGAATCTCAGGGTTGTTTTGATTTAAATTTCCCTGATGACTAGGCATGTTGAACATTTCTTTAGGTGATTCTCAACCATTCAAGTTGCCTCATTTGAAAATTCTTTGTTTTGCTCTGTATGCCATTTTTAATAGGGTTATTTGATTATCTGGAGTATAATTTCTTGAGTTCTTCGTATATATTGGATATTAGCTCTCTATCAGATGGAGGATTGGTAAAGATGCTTCTCAAATCAGTTGGTTGCTGTTTTGTCCTATTGACAGTGAGTGTCCTTTGCCTTACAGAAGCTTTGCAATTTTACGAGGTTCCATTAGTCTATACTTGATCAAAGAGCATAAGCCATTGGTGTTCTGTTCAGATGTACTCCACTTTTTAATAGGGTTATTTGGTTCACTGGCATCTAACTTCTTGAGTTCTTTGCATGTTTTTGATATTAGTCCTCTATCAGATGTAGGCTTGGTAAACATCTTTTCCCAATCTGTGGGTTACCAGTTAGTCCTATTGACAGTGTCCTTTGCCATACAGAAGCTTTGGAATTTTTAAAAAATATTTTTAAATTTTTATTTAATCTATTTTTTTATTTTTATTTACACTCCATATTTTATTCCACTCCTGGCCCACCCTTTGTTCCCCATTCCACACCTCTTCCTTAGCACCTGTCTCCATGAGGATGTCCCTACCCTCCCAGACCCCATCCCAACAGACCTCTAAACTCCCAGGGGCCTCATGAGGGTTAGGTGCATTTTCTCTGACTGAACCCAAACCCAGATGTCCTCTGCTGTATATGTATTTGGGACCTCATATCAGCTGGTGTATGCTCCCTGGTTGGGGGTTCAGTGATGAGAGATCTTGGGGGTCCAGGTTAATTGAGATTGTTGGTCCTCCTACAGGGTCACCCTTCTCCTCTGCATCTTCCAGCTTTTCCCTAATTCACCCACAGGGTTCAGCAGCTTCCGTCCATTGGCTGGCTATAAATGTCTTCATTGGATTCTTTCAGTTGCTTGTTGGGTCTTTTGGAAGGCAGTCATGATATGTCCCCTTTTGTGAGTGCTCTATAGCCTCAGTAATAGTGTCAGGCCTAGGGGACTTGCCTTGACCTGGACCCCACTTTGGACCTATTCCTGGACATTCTTATCCTCAGGCTCCTCTCCATTTCTATCCCTGAAATTCTTTCAGACAGGAACAATTATGGGTCAGAATTTATATATATATATATGTAAATATATATATATGTAAATATATATATATGTAAATATATATATGTAAATATATATAT
>NW_022196915.1:98012060-98019549 GCF_008632895.1 Mastomys coucha | reverse complement strand
TATATATATATGAGGATGGCCTTGTCTGACAACAGTGGGAAGGGAGCTCCTTGGTCCTAGGGAGGTTTGATGCCCCAGCATAGAGGGATGTTAGAGTGATGGGGCAGACAAGCATGGGTGGATTGGGGAACAACCTCATGCAGACAAGGGGAGGGGGATGGCAGATGTGGGAAAAGAGGGTTGGTGGAGAGGTAACCAGGAATTGTGATATCATAGAATGGGCGTTTGGGTGGAGGGGTAACCAGGAAGTGGGATATAATTTGAAATGTAAATAAATGGAATGGTTAATGGTCACAGCACCCTGAAAAAAAAGAAGAAATTTTCTAAGAGTGTTGAATTACTTCTTAAAGAGCTAAGGCTCAAATTTTCCATTTTTTTTTAATTCTTCTGAATTCTCATATGTTTAACTATTTTCTATGATATATTCTTTCTTTTGTAAGTCCTTACAAAATTCTCCCTGCTTAAATTACCATACTGTTTCTATATCCCAACAATATAAAAATTAGTAAATGTTAATGTAGATTGTATGGGGTATAAGGATATAATATAACCAGATGTAAACTCTCTAAAGCCTTATTACTCTTGTTTTTGCCTGTTTTCCATATATAAAAATGAAAAAAATTAAATCCCAAGTCATACATTTTGTATAAGAACGACTCCCATATTACTAATTGGAGTGATTGAAAACTTTCTTTCCTCCTTTATCTGTGCTACTGGGAATCAGGGGTAATTAATTTCTCGAAAATATTTTGGCTATAAAATTCATTAGTATTTGTACATCTACTGAAATAAAACATAAACCATAAAAATCTCAGTTATTAGAGACAATACTCAGCGAAATACCTTGTAGAGATAATCAAATTCAGGCACATCATGCACTTTATTCCTTGCCTAAAACAATGTATTTTCCATGAAAGAGATGACTAAAAAGTACAGTAAATGGGAAGATCCAATTTTGGCTTAATTTTGTGAACTTAGAGTTTTGTTTTGGAAATATTTGGCCAAGTTTATAAAAAATATTTTCTAAATATCTAATGAGTAAATAATCTTATTTATAAAGTGATGTCTATGGAGGTAAGAGACATTTAATATGATAGAGGTAGAGATAAAATGAATTTATTGTATAACTCATCATAACTTTAAAGCTATGGTGCTTCAGAGACTGGAGAGACAGGGGCTGAGCATTGCAGAGTGCTTGAAGCTCTTGTAGATGACCCACATTTTATTATTGATACTCATGCAAAGATGTTTGAAAATGACTATAATTTCCTGGACCTAACTCCTCCCCCAAACATATGTAGAAGATACACAGTGGTCTCTCAACAATTGGAATGAGGGTTGTCCCTGAACCTGTTGCCTGCCTGTCTATCCAGTTTCCCTAGTCAGGGAACCTTACTGTTAGGCCTTGTCTGGCTTCAGTGGGAGAGGATGTGCCTAGATGTTGGGAGATATCTGGGGGCCTCTACTTTTCAGAGGAGAGTGGAAGAGACAACTGGGAGAGAAGCTGTTTAGGGGGGAAATGGAAGGAAAGGGGGAGCAGATTTAGGGATGTAAAGGGAATAAAATAAATAGATAAATAAATAAATAGGTGGGGAAAAAAGGAAAATGTCTGTAATTTATACTCTACTAGAACCATTGGTACCAGTATATAAGTTCATTTTTCTGCACAGACATACATGAACACATAATTATAATGCTTTTAAGTATGTTAATAAGACTCTTGGTTTACCTAAATTTTCATTTTTCTCTTTTATCCCTTTTAAAACTACAGAAAACAAATTCAACAGTAAAAACAACTAGCTGAAACATTCAGACAACCATTGATACATTATGAAATAAAATCTCTTCATTGTAGGACATTTCATCTAATGAACCTTCTTTTGAGTCCTGAGAGTCTCTCACTTTCCAGGTCTCTAGCACATTCCAGATGGTCCCCCTACCTCTTACCTCCTGAAGTTGAATGTTTCCATTCTTTCTGCTGGCCCTCAGGACTTCAATTTTGTTCTCCCTGTCCAAAACCTAATCATGTTCTCCTCTTCCCTACCCTGTCCTCTTTCTCACCCAGGTTCCCCCTTCTCTACCCTTCCTGTGATTGCTTCTTTTCCCTCCCAAGGGGGATTGAGGTATCCTCACTTGGACCCTTAAGCTTGTTAACCTTCTTAAGTTCCATGGATTGTATTCTGGATATTTTGTACTTTTTTGGCTAATATATACTTGTTAGTGAGTACATACCATGCATATCCTTTTGGATCTGAGTCACCTCAATCAGGATGACTTATAGAGGCCCCTTCCAGCAGAAAGACAGGTCATCAAGTGGAGGGATGGAGTTGCCATACCATAGTCAAAAGCTCTGACCCAGAATTGTTCCTGTCTACAAAACCTGCAGGAATGAAAATGGAGAAGAGTCTGAGGGAAAGAAGTTCCAGAGACAGGCCCAAATTGGGATCCAGCTCAAGGGGAGGCTTCAAGGCCTGAGACAGTATTACTGACGCTATGGTGGGCTTATAGACAGGAGTCTAGCATGGCTGTCCTCCAAGAGGCCCAACAAGCAGCTGACTGAGACAGATGCAGATACTTACACCCAACCATTGAACAAAAGCCAGGGACCCCTGGGGTTGAATTAGGGAGAAGCTGGGAGAAGCTGGAGAGACAGAAGGCAAGAAGTCTCAACTACCTTGGATCCCCGAGATCTTTCAGACATGGAGCCACCAACCGAGCAGCATACACCAGCTTATATGGGGCTCCTGACATACATACAGCAGAGGACTTCCTGGTCTGGCCTCAGTGAGAGAAGCAGCATTTAACCCTCGAAATTCTCCCCCCAACCGAGAGACTTGAGGCCTCAGGGAGTGGGGAGGTGTGGTATGGGTGAGCACATCCTCTTGGAGACCAGGGAATAGGTATGAGATGAAGAACAGTCAGAGGGCAGACAGGGAGAGGGATAATGACTGAACTCTAAAAGAGTGGAAAGAATAGTAATAAAAAAATAAAATGTAATAAATACACAAATATATATTTAAAAAGGAAATGAAATCTTTTAATTTTATTTCATATCATGCCTCTGAAGTGTATTACTAGTGTCAATTTTAAACACAGTTTTACAACATTTAAGATGCTAATAATTTTATTGCTATAAAATATTCTTTGCCTGTGACTCAGATATCCAAAGTTGGAGCAGGGCACTGTTTTTTGTTTGTTTGTTTGGTTGGTTGGTTGGTTGGTTTGGTTTTTTTCTAGACGGGGTTTCTCTGTATAGCCCTGACTGTCCTGGAATTCACTCTGTAGACCAGGCTGGCCTTGAACTCAGAAATCTGCCTGCCTCTGCCTCCCAAGTGCTGGGATTAAAGGCATTTGTCACCATTGTCCAGAATGGAGCAGGGAACTTTTAAGATATGTTGTTGTCTGCTTGAAGCTGCTGACGAAAGGAGGTGACATGCTGGATCTTCCCAATCCCTGCACATACCTCAGACATTTACATAACATCACTTCTTTTGACTTTGTCTCTCCATGTTTGTAGGGCAGTGGTCTGTTCAGGCAACTTAGGCTCAGTCAAATAATAGCCCTGGAGCCCTGGAGCCCCAGTGGACAGTTTCTGCCTGCAGGGGGCAGAGGGTCAGCTATAACTCCTGAAATTTTGGCTCCTGTTTCAGTTACAACCTCTCACAGCTGCCCCCAGGAGATGTGTGCTCTATCAGGTAGACAATGCTCCAAGCTCCCAGCATTCTAGCTGGACACTACCACCAGTCAACTGACCACAGCCAGGGGTGCCTTGCCCCAAAGACAAATAGCCATGCCTCATAGAGTTTGCGCCCTCCTCCCTCTCTTGTTCTTTGTCTCCCCTCTTGCTTTCTTTCTCCCTCTCTTGCTCTTTGTTCTTCTCTTGCCTTCTTCATTTCTTCTCTTGCCATTTGTCCCTTCTCCTGCCTTCCCTCTCTCTCCTGCCCTTTGTTCTCCATTCTTGCCTTCTTGCTCTATTGCTTTCTTCCTCTCCTTCCTCTCTCCTTTTCTTCTCCTCTCCTTTCCTTCACTCTACTTGTTCAGCCTATTTTCTCTTTCCTATAATAAATACATTTTCTCATTTGTACATTGCCTCCCTTTTGGCTAATGTGCCCCACGACAGGCCTCAGCTGCAGAAAGAGAGACCCAGGCTGTGGCAGCAAGCCTCTAGGCCCCACACATGTTTAAGCACTTCTGTTAAGGAAACTCCCAAAGGTGATAACTTTATAGGATATATGAGCATCCTTACTAAAGCACGCAAAAATGACTGAAATGACCAAGGTTCTGGGAAGTTTCTCCTTCAGTGAGAGATGATCAGTGTGCACCAGTTGGTTTGTGCGCATAACCTTTCTGGTGTTTTTGCAGTCTAGTCTTCCAGAATCTTCCACAGGGAAGTCTCACTTGCCTAAGTCCATTCTTCATCTTCCTAAGGATTCAGATTCTGTCATTGCTTCCTTTTCTTTAAAAGTATACAGATGTTAGCCAGAGCCATGGTTCAGCCATGAAGAGATCTAACCCCTCCTCCCAAAGATCCACATTGGAGTCCAGGAACACACATGGTGGGCCAGCTCTCTGAAACTCAAACTCTGGAGATTCACATATTCACTTCTAAACTCCTCGGGTTGTAGGCATGCATGTTAGGAAGAGAGATGTGTAGGCCAAATGTTCATGAACATAAAATAATTTATAAAAGAAAAATTTTAAGGCTACTCAAGCATTCTGATGTTCTCTATTATTTATTTTAGCAAGTTATCTCTTCTGTTCACCTACATATAAACCAAATAATTCTGTCAGTTCTGAAAATTCTCACTGATAAAGCAGAGTCTACATAATATCATTCTGTAGTTTCTTTTTTACTAAAGATCTATTAAATCACATTAAGAATTTCTCCATATCTGCTTACATATTTCACTCTGTGGAGCTTATATTAAGTGAGGATCAACTGTTGACTGAAGTAGCCTGGGTGATTTGATTTTATTATAGCTCTTAGTTTTTAAAACAAATGCTAACATATCTTCATAGCATTAAAAAACTAAAATGAAATCAAATATCCTAACTTTTTTGCCCTGTGTGGTGGCCAGCTCTTAAAGGCCTGTTTGTTCTGAAGAGGAAATGGAGGGAGATTGAATCTGGACAAGAGAGGATGTGGGTGGGAGGCTGGGAAACTGAAAGGCAGGAAACTATTGTTGGGTTGTATTGAATGAGGGAAGATTCACTTTTCAGCAGAAAAATAAAATAAGTAATAACATCTTTTCACACTTTATAATATCACAGTTGTAAGAAATAATGTAATAGTTCTTCAAGAGGTAAGTCAAATTGAATTCCCTTTTTTTTTTTTCACATTTTAACAGGGTGTTCTTATACTGACATGAATGTATATACCACTAAATTCATTGAAAAAATACTTAATGGAGATGTGTGAGGACATACAAATAAAGAAGGGGTAAGATAGAGAGCTAGAGAGACAGAGACAGACAGACAGAGAGAAAAAGAGGCATACACAAAGAGAGACAAAGGAAGACATAAATATGAAGCAAGAGAAGGAATCAGAGATGTTTATGTTTATAAATAGCACATGCAGTGATTAATCATATTGTCTTTAAAAAAAATTATAAGCCAAGCGGTGGTACCTTTCAACACCACCTATTTACCAGTACTCCTGCTTTTACAGTTGTCCTATAGTTTTTGTATGCTATTCTATCATTTTATTTAAAGTATACCACTTCCCCAGAGATAAGAGTGATAAAATGCTGCCATCGAACTTCAAATAACTAGATTTAAAAACAATGCAGAACAGTTTGTGTAGAATACAAACTGGATATTTCATGGAAATCAGTAAGCATAAGTGTTCAAGAAGATTTGTGAAAGTGTTGAAACCAAACTTAACTGTATTAGAAAGCTACTCTCAGGAATATCCTCTATAATATCATGGGGAATATTTTATAACGCAAAAAGACTACAAATTCTTTGATTTTGTGTTTCATACCGACACATCCATTAATGTGTTTTAAATATTACTTTTCAGCATGTGTTTTTTCTTTCAGTTAGTACAATTGCTAAAGACAGAAAATTTTAGAAAACTAGCTTTAAAATATGTACTTATATATTTATTAAAGACAAGTAGATAAAATGATATTATTATGACCCTCATAATGTCTAACATCATATTAATCCTAAATGGTCTACTATCAGAGAGAACATGCATGTGTTTTTCAATACTTTTTCAAGTTACATTATTAGGCCTTTAAAATATAAATCACAGCTTGAAAGAGTAATTGTTATCATTAGGGACTTATTGTACATATTTCCCTATAGAGTTAAATAGACTCTCTGAAACAGAATATCTGTATTTCATGTAAAAGAATCCACCAAGTACTTTCTGTCTGTTGAAAACCAAGCTTTTGGAACAGAATATATTTTTACTGTGTTTGGCATTATTTTAGTTGTAAGACTATTTAGAAAGAAATGCTTCCGGACTAATGCTACTGGGTAGTAGGTACACGGACACATTTATTGATCATTCTTAAGTCAATTCAGTCTTTCATGAATCAAATTAAATAGCCAGTGGGCTTATGGAAGATTTCTAATCAAGAAACATAAAAATGCAATGTCATCCTGTGGATCACAAATGCCCATAATTACATATAAAAAAATACCAGGGACACCTTTCATTGAGAACTTTCACTATATTTCCATGTACATTGTGTGCATTTAAATGTTATATTTTATAATGTCAAATGCCTGAGAAAGTAGGATGGTTCATGTAATTGGATTTAATTTATCATAAATGGCCTAAAATGAGAACACACTATAAAATATTAATTACTGTCATAGATAAATTACCATAATAAACAAAGCTATATCTTAATCAGTAAAGCAATCCTTATTTCTAAATTTTAACAAGGATAACTTCTTAGATTTGGCATTCCTGAAGAAAACTGTCTCTTCTTTCATCAGTAGCCATCAGTTGAGAATCGCTTCTTAGTAGGGGAAGGATATCCTCTTCACCTCCAGCCTGCCTTAATCTTGGGAAGCTCATAAAACTATGTACATTCAATCACAGCTGCTGTGAATTCGTATACCACAGTTTTGTCATGTTTGGAAAAAAAAAAAAAACTGTTATTGTAGATGTCAACTATCTCTGTCTCTTTTAATCTTTCTGTCATCTCTTACACAAGTCTTCCTATTTGGAGGTGCAATATAGAGGTCCTATTTAGAGGCAAGCCCTACATAATCTCATAATCTGGTATTCTCTGTACATTGGCCAGTCAAGGTTCCCTATGTCTATTACTCTTTACCCCACAAAGAAGCTTTTATAATGAGAGTTGAAAGATGCATTAACCAATCAGTATGGTGGTAAGAACTTAGGGCTAGTGTAGTTCTATGCCAATTTACCAGAATAATAGAATTAAGAATCTTCTTTTAATTTATTTATTTATTTATTTATTTTATTTTAGATATTTTCTTTATTTACATGCGAATTTCTCCATTC
>NW_022196915.1:97983856-98011665 GCF_008632895.1 Mastomys coucha | reverse complement strand
CCTTCTTCTTGAGTTCCTTGTGGAATGTGGGTTGTTCTTCCTGTATTCCAGACTTCTGCACTAATATCTTCTTAAGAGCTGCTTAGGAACTAATTATCTGCATGTTTGGGGCCAAGTTAAGGATATCAGGCATGAGTTCCAATCAGAAAATGGTTATTCTTACAACAGTTGTGCCAGTACTGAAAAAGTAGCATTACTTTCCATGACATTTGCTGTTATAACTTATAGGGTTCACAACTAGGTTATAAACCCTGTGGATTAGTTTTCTCCCCAGATGACACACATGAACGTTCCACTACTATGGAACTAATAGGAATGAAACTTCATGTTAGTACCAGCTTACTGTTTTTCATGTTCAGCTTTGTTTTTTCGTAGCACCTCACTCACCAGCAATTTAAAATTAGCTAATATATAACTTACACTGGGTTTTTCATGGATTAGTCTATTATATCTAAGAGAATCATTGTACCATTCTTATGACTATTTCCATTTCATCCCCCACAGAAAACATATGTGTGTATGTATGTGTGTGTGTATGTACGTATGTATGTATGTATGTATGTATGTATGTATGTATGTGTGAATATATGTATGTATGTGTATGTGTTTTAGGATGCTTCTACCATGATGGGTTGCCATATGGCTTATTCTAAGGTCTATGTATTAGTTATCCATCCTCATGTTGTCTACCCCACCACATTTAGTCTTCCATGTCCTATTCTTTCCTCCTTTACTCCAATAAAATTTCATGGTCCTTCCTTTGAAATAGCCCCAAATGGTACCTTACTAGTTTCTGACTTCTGTGGTCACTCCAGTTCAAACAAAATTGAGTACAGATTTGAATCTGGTCATCATTTATGACAAAGAACATTTGCATGGAAGGCATTGTGATACATGCTTTTAATCCAAACACTCACAAAAATAAAGGCAAATAGACTTTTGTGAATTCAGGCAAGCCTGGTCTACATAGCAAGCTATAGGACAATTAGGATTGCATAGAGTTATTCTGTCTGTAGGCAGGGTTTAATTCTATCCCTATAGAGTTCAATAGCTTCTCTGTAAGGCAAAATACCTATATTCCACACCAAAGACTCAACTAAGTTCTTTTCACCCACGGAAAGGCAAACTACAAAACAGAATATATTTTTACTGTGGCATTAGTTTAGTTATAAGACTACTAGAAAGAAGTGTTTCAGGACCACTGCAATAGGGTAGCTGGTACATGGACAATCTTACGGATCAAAACAAAACAAAAACCAAAAAAAACAAAAACCAACCCACCAACTAAGCAAACAACAACAAAGCCCAACCTAAAGCAAACCAAACAGAAACAAAGACAAAGAACAAAGAACATTTGCTGTCGGTGCACCCTTCTTTGTCTAGGTTCCCTCACTCAAGTATACATTTTCCAGTTGTTTATCTTCAAATTTCATAATTTAATATTTTATAACAGACAAAAGGATTCCACTATGTGAAGGTTTTATGTTTTATTTATCCTATCATTAGTTGATAGACTTGTCCCCTGTTTCAACTCCCAGTCTATTTTGAGTAGAGTAACAATGAGCAAGGCTAACAAGGGTCTCTGCAGTCATATGCAGAACACTTGGAAGGTAGATCCAGGAGCATAATAGCTGGATCATGTGGTAGGCCTACTTCCGGCCTTTTGCAGAACAACATTGATTTTCAGAGAGTTTTCACCAATTTGCATTGCCATCAGCAGTACTTAAATGTTTCCATTTATTAAGATCATTTGATCTATCATTTGTTGTCATTTTAAAAAAAAAATCTTATCATTTCTGACTGGGTTAGGAGGAGATCTCCAGGATGTTCTGCATTTCCTGATGTCTAAGAACACTTAAGAAAATATAGTCATTGGTGTTGAATCTCTGGATAACTTTGGAACCATGCTAGAAATTTTAATTGTATTGTTTGTTTTCATTGATATTAGGCATTTTAAAATTTTTCATATACTTTAGAAACTAAGCTTTATCAGTATATAAACTCATAAAGATTTATTTCCACATTCACTAGGCTGCCACTTTGTTAGAACTGTTGTGTTTTTGGATGTACAGAAGGGTATTTGTTTTAATGATAGTCTATTTTTAATTCTTTGTTTTAATACCCTGGTCTAGACAGTTCTTCCCTGTACCAATGAATTCAATGATATTCACGTCTATCTCTACTATTACACTAAGCATATGGGCTTTTCTTGAGGTCCTTCATCTGTTGCCAGTTGAGTTATATATTGGCTGCAAGATTTGATGCTATCCAGCTTGGATGGGATAACCTGATGAAGAGTCTCTTTTCTTCAATACATATTTCTATCTCCTTGTGAAAACCCTAGTGAGTGCCAGAGTGCAGGTTTGCATATGAATTAAATATGGATATGGATATTAAATATCCATTGGTCAATATTTTTTATAGTAGTGCCTTGCTGTTTTTTTATTGCTCAGTAGGATACTTGAAATTGGAGTGGTATTGCCTCCAGCTGTGATTATTGCTCAGAACTATGTATCAATGTGAATGTTGAGAATGAATATAGAGATCATTTTGATTAGTATAGACATTATCAGAACATTAATTTCATTAATTCATAGTATAGATTTTCTTTTCAATTTTGAGTATCATTTTTAATTTTATTCTTCAACATCCTAAAGTATATAGTCAAGTATTTCTTTCTTTGGTTAGACATATGAAACATTCCTTTTTTAAAAAGCTATGGTAATGGGACCTCCTTCCCCAATACATAGGAAGGTGACTACTTTTGTGTTACTGTTTTATATTGCTATGTTGTAAATATGTTTATTAGCTGGGAGAGACTTCTACTGGATTCTATCCTTTATGTGTAGAATCATATCATCTGCAAATAAGGACATTTTGACTTCTTACTTTTCTACATGTATCTCTTTTTCATGAATTGTTGATCTAGTTAACACTTCAAGCATTGTATTAAAGAATGGAGATAGTGTACATCCTTTTCTTTTTCCTTATTTTAGTATTAGTATAAATACTCTGAGATTAAATACATATAGGATTTTGTTGATGTATACTTGCTGAATACTGTCTTTAATATGTTGACATGTGTACTCCTTATTCCTAGTTCATTCAGAACATTTATCATAGAAGAATTCAGAATTTTGTAAAAGATCTTGGCATTACCTAAGTAGATTCAAATGTGATTTCTATTTTTAAATTTATTTATGTTATGAACTACACTTACTGAATTATATGTTATATACCCATTGCATCTCTGAGATGAAGTTGACTTATCATAGTGGGTGATATTTTGACATGTTCATGTGGTGATTGGAATACACCTGGCCGAGGACGTGGCACTATTTTGAGATGTGGCCTTATTGGTGGAAGTGTTTCAATATGGGCATGGACTTTATAACCCTCCTCATATCTTCCTGGAAGTCAGACTTCTCCTGTTGTCCTTCAAATCACAATGTAGAACTCTCAGCTCTTCCAGGGCCATGACTGCCTGCATGATGCCATGCTTACTGTTATGATGATCAGAGACTGAACCAGATTACCCAGTACCTATAAGCCACCTCCCATTAAATGTTGTCCTTTATAAAAGTTTCCTCATTCAAAGTGTGTCTTTACAGTGATGGTAATCCTAACTAATACATTTCTTTAATTTGTTCTGAAAGTATTTTATGAGGAATTTTTATGTCTAAGTTCATCAAGAAAATTGACCCTATTATTTTTGTTATTACTGTTAATGTTTTTATCTGATTTTGAAATTGAGATAATATTGGTTACATAAAATAAGTTATAAATATTCCTGTAATTATATTTCTAGTGGGGTTTTCTCCATTTCCCTTGTACCCAAATAAATGAAGGAGATTTCTATGCAAGCTCTAGCCCATTTTAGCCCTCCAAAAAAGACACAGGGACCCCATATTTTTATTAACAAGATGCAAGCACTAAGCTGGAATGATTCTGACCTATTCTAACTTGAAGAGGCTGATACTATCCACTCGAATGGTGGTGTAACTGCATCTGAGTCTTGCATTGGCTGGTTCTGGTCCATGTGTATGTTCTTGGCTGTTTTGTCATAGGGATCTCAGAGTGAATCCTCATGGTCTATCCACATGGTCTCTTGTCTTTCTCTGAGATCCCATGACTGGGATCAGATATCCTGCCCTATTTTCTTCTACCCACATAATTGACTGATCTGCTCTTTATTAACCAATCAGAGGTGATAGAAAACACTTTTTATATAACATAGAGACCAGAGATACTAAACCAAGCCTTCTCCTAGACTGAGACCAGATGTTTGGATATAAGCATCAGCATCTGAATACATAGTTCATAAAACCACCCTCTGATATATTCCTTCCATCTATATTTTATATGATACTTTGTTCTTTGACAATCTCATTGAATTCCATATTGAATTTATCTGGTCCTGAGTTTATTTTATTTGGGATATGTTAAATTGTGACTTCTATGTAATTGGTTGTTATTGGTCTGTTTAATTTATTTACTTCGCATTGATTTAACTTCAGTAGGTTAGGTACATTTGGAAATTTATTTATTTATTTTAGACTTCCCAGTTTAGTGAAATATAAATTTCTAAAGTATTTTTTCACTGAATTTCTTCAGAATCTTTTGTAGTATATTTTTTGTGGATGTTTAGAATTTTATTATAAATTCTTTCTTGAATAACACAGAGGAAACACACCAAGGACAGACATATTTGGATGAAAAAGTATATCATATTCACTATAAAAATGATTTACCTAGAACCTACTACAAAGCACTATTTTCTCCATCTCTGCTCCTTACCATACAAGTATTTTTTTTACTGATTACTGTATTTATTTACATTTCAAATGTCATCCCTCTTTTCAATTTCCCATCCACAAGAATCCTGTTCCCTCCCTCCTTCCCCCTTCCCCTACCTCGATGAGGGTGCTCTCCTACCCCTCCACCTACTCCTGCGTCAGTGCTCTAGCATTCACCTATGTTGGATCATTAGTGTAGTATTTTTAAAATCTCTAATTCTATTAGTGTCATTTTATCTCTCTTTCTTAACTAGAGTAAGGGAAAAATTGTGATTTGACTTATCAAATTATCATTAACACCTTCCATTAAATATATTATTAATCTTGGAGGTTGGCACTGAGCAAATTACAACTGAAGTCATCTATTGTAGGATATTTTCACTCATAGATTTATTTTCTTGACTGGCATCAAGATTTCTTGTGGCAGTAGATTCTCAGCTTACTTTGCTACACAATAAACTCTAACACACTGAATTTATCATTTTGATGATTCATAATGACAGCACTTTGATGTTCTTTGTATAGACTCTCATGCCTTAATAGTAAATCAAATATATATTTCAAAGAAGGATGGTGTCATCATAAATAATAACTTACACAATACAAATTTATACTTTTAAGAATGTAACATGATATAAACTTTTGTCTGTTTCAGTTGCAAATTGAATTTTGAATAAGTGTTAATAAATAGAATGTTACTCTAAGAATAGAATCTCTATTTTTATCATGGAAAGCAAAATTATTTTCAATTATATATAGACAAGGTTTAATAAACATTTTACTTTCAGAGATCACTTCTTTAAAATCTCACTTTACATTTACTAAAGGATATTACTTTGCCAGGTTTCATAATGTTTTGTTTTGTTTCTTGGTTCTAAACATAAATAAAATTATTTCATATTGCCAAAGGTTTGTTAAAAGTTTATGAGATGACTGCCACTATGTTGAGAAGTGTAGCAGCATCAGGCCCTATGTTCAAAGTAGATTTATGAATAAAATGATTTAATATATTTTCCATTGTCCTTACCTGACTAAATGATTTTAATTCTCTTCACACTTATCTCTTATATGCATCAGATCTCTAATTTAAATCTTTCCTGTTTTCTTTCCTTGGAAGAATTAATTCTGCAACTATAATCTGAAATTAATGAAGATTTATAAACCCCAGTTTACTGAACATTCAAGTAATGGGCATGTTGTATATCAGAAAGAGCCTCTAATTGCTTGAGTTGCAAAACTGAAAAAAGTGTCTCTCACTGATAAATGATTCAGTAGCAAATATGTGTGTGTGTGTGTGTGTGTGTGTGTGTGTGTGTGTGTGTGTGTGTGTATGCATGCAATCTAAATGAAGTCTCCAAATAATGGGGTGAGAGAATCTCACAGACTATCTCTTGTCACCAACAAAGTTTCCAGTACCAAGACTGGGTTACATATAATTGAGTTTTTGGCCAAATGGATCCCAGGAGAATACTCAAACAATCTAGCCTGCTGCCACAACTACGGTTTGCTTTCCACAAACTGACAGAGGACCCTATTGATGAAGACACAGGACTTATTGAACATGAGGATGTAAAGCTGGTATCAACATAGAGATTTCAACTGTGTGTTCCAATGTTTTAGGTATAAGAACAAGCCAGCCTTATATCTCCTAAGAGGGTCTGACTAATACAGATGTAGAAGCTCACAGCCATCTATTGAACTGAGCACAGGGTCCCCAATGAATGAGTTAGATAAAGTACCAAAGGAGCTGAAGGGTTTGCAGCCCCTTAGGATGAACAACAATATGAACTAACTAGTACCCTCAGAGCTCCCAGTGACTCAGCCACCAACCAAGGACTATACATGGTGGAACTGATTGTTCTGGCAGCATGTATATAGTAGAGGATTGCAAAGTCGATCATCAATGGGAGGAGAGGACCTTGGCCCGTGAAGGTTCTGTGCCCCAGTGTAGGGGAATGCCAGGGCCAATAAGTGAGAGAGGATGGGGTGGCAAGCAGAGGGAGGTGGGAGAAAACAGGGGTTTGTTCTTGTTGTTTTTTGTTTTGTTTTGTTTTGTTTTGTTTTGAGGGGAAACTGGGAAAAGAGAAATCATATGACATGTAAATAAAGAAAATATCTAATAAAAAAGAGAAAACTTTCAAATCAAATGATATATTTCACTATGTTCAGCAAAGGACCAAACTGCTACAATGTACTTCCTGGTGAGGGCAGGGGAAGATACTCTAAGTGCTATCAAAAGAAAAATATAAATGCTGAACTATCCACAAAATCTTTATCTACAATGGTGTATTTCCTGAAAAATATGGTAGTGCAATGGTGGCACAAAATTTGTGAGCTTGGAATATATCTGACATTTATTTGGTGACCATGAACCTGAGACTAGATAACCCAGGGACCTGTGGTAAAACCTAATAACACTGGCCTGAAAATAATTATCCCTTGGGGCTGTCAGAGACTGAACGGCAGAACAAAGAGCATATATGGGCTGGAACTAGCTTGTACATATGTAGCATATGAGTGACTAAGTAAACAAAATTCTATCACTAGGGTCAGTGTTAATAACATAAGTGGTATGTTTACTTTCTGAGAGAGGGAAATCAATTTTTACCAGTGGAGTGATACTGGTTATATCAATCACTCCATGGCAGAAGAACTAACCAACATACAATGGATTAAAACTTTGTGTGAGTATATGTGTGTGTGTGTGTGTGTGTGTGTGTGTGTGTGTGTGTGTGTGTGTGCATACACTTTTATTTGGTTGCAGTTTGGTGGTATTTTTGTAACTGTATTTATTTTGTTTTCTGGATTTGGGGTGTTTTGTGTTGTCTTAGGTTTTTGTTTGTTTTTTGTGAAAACACTTAAAATTTATGCATAGGTTCAGGGCATCTGGAAGACTTGAGGTAGGCAAAAATATGATAAAATATATTTAAATTTATATTCGCTTCAACTAATATAAAAATATAATAAAAATAAAAGAGAGAACCCAGTTTTCCCATATTTTATGTAAGCACACTACTTTTCCTTGTATTAATGTTCAAGCTGTTAGATCCACTGTAGTTTCTATGGGATGGCTACTTATTTATCCAGTTATGTATATCAAGTTGATGCAAACTCCTATCACAGGGGAAGAAAGAAGCTTAACTGAAGTTATGACTTTATCCTATAGTCCCGGTCCAGGTCTGTGGGGCATTTGCTTGGATAATGATTAATGTAAGAGGACCTAGCTCTTCTGGGTTCCACTCAGACCAGGTAGACTTTGGCTGTATAAGAAAGGGAACTAACTGAACAAGCACTGCACAGCTTCTTCTTATCACACTTGATTCCACTTCTGCGTGAGATTCTACTCTCACTCCTATCAACGATCAACTCTGATTAGGACAGAGAAACCAAACCAAATATTTTCTCAACAAGTTGTATTTTTTGTTTGTTGGTTTGTTTGTTTTTTGAGCAATTTTTAATTACAGTTAGAAAAATCAAACCGGAACATGATTTGACCTTCAAGACACTGTTCAATAATTAAAATATAATTTTATTAGTAGTAACAAAATCACGGTGATTTGTAGATCCATTTAAGTTGCTAAATCAATTAGTTACAAAACAAATATTAAAGAAAAATGTATCTTTAGCTTTTTGACATGTTAAATTTATTTTGTTTCTTGTAATGAATCACTTTTGTACAATGATAGCATTAATAAGATATTTAACTAGATGACCTTGCCTGTATAACAGTACTAAGTAATATTAGTAACTCATATGTGTCTGATGATTATATTATTTTGTAGTTTATTTTGTTCTCAACATGAGTAAACATATAAGCTTACAATTATGATCATTTTGTTTATTCACAATTAATCAAAGAAAACTAAATTTAAAATATTATGTTTGGTGTAGTTATGATATCAATATGTACCAAATATAAGACTACGAGAACAGGTAATTCCCATCTCTCAGAGTACAGTATTAAAATATTATAATGCTTGATAATTGAAAAGGTAATGCAAATATAGATTAGTTTTCAAACTACTAAAAATTCTCATTATTATTCTTTATTCAATTTCCTACTGTAATTCAGTTTCCCAACAATAAAAAGGAAAGTTGGACTTTAAAAGCTCTCATTACAGCTCTCCACGTAGTGGGGGCAGGGGGCAAAATCACAATAGGAAACTAATAGCAATGTTTTCTTTCCTTACTTTTGTTCTACTTGAGAATGACTCAAAGTGAAAATGCAAAATGACTATTTATCAGAAAGGAGAGATAATGATGCAGATGGAGATGAAATAAGTAAAACATAAAGCTTTCCCAGTCCTAAAAGCTGATCATAATTTTAATAGTATTATCCTAAGATCCTATACCATGTCAGGATAGGCACTCTTATTATCTGTATTATAGTGCAAATAGCATAACTAGTATTTTTATTATTTTTATAATTATTTTTCTTGTACTTCTTGTATTATCACTCAACAAAAAGGATATATTATAGCTCTCTCTTTTGTGCTGGCAAAATGTATGTTAACAAAACACTTGCAATTCAAAATCTAATTTTATAGCATATTGTCAATGTATTTTCCTACATGGTTACAGATATGATTTCAACAATGAGAAATGAGAACTGAGTCTTTGGGTAGAGGTATTTCCAACTTCCTGATAAACCTCCAGGTTGACTTCCAGAGGGGTTGTACCACCTTGCAATCCCACCAGCAATGAAGGAGTGTTCCTCTTTCTCCACATCCTCTCCAGCATCTACTGTCCCTTGAATTTTTCATCTTAGCCATTCTGACAGGTGTGAGGTGGAATCTCAAGGTTGTTCTGATTTGCATTTCCCTGATGACTAATGATGTTGAACATTTCTTTAGGTGCTTCTCGGCCATTTGAGATTCTTCAGTTGAGAATCCTCTATTTAGCTCTGCACTCCATTTGGTTTTGGGGAGGTTAATTTCTTGAGTTCTTCATGTATTTTGGATATTAGCCCTCTATCACATGTGGGATTGGTAAAGACTTTTTCCCCATGTGTAGGTTGCAAGTTTGCACTATTGACTGTGTCTTTTGCCTTACAGAAGCGTTTTCAGTTTCATGAGATCTCATTGATTAATTGTAGATCTTAGAGCCTGATACTCTTTTATGCCTGCAGATAGGATTCTAGCATGATTGACCTCTGAGAGGCTCCACGAACTTTGAGACTCTAATGAGAGAATAGGAGGATGGACTGCAGGCGCTCTAAAGGGATTGTGTGTGTGTATGTGTGTGTGTGTGTGGTGTGTTGTGTGGGTGTATGTGGACATGCATACTATAGGACATAGATTTAGGTGGAAGGACCACTATTGGAAGTCTTCAGTTCTATCTCTCCAAAATTTGGAGTGAAACTCAGGTTATGTCTCTTGATAGGAGTCACTGATCTCTTTTAAGCTAGGTCAATGAGCAATTCTTCAAAATATCTGTAATTATGTTGTGAATGAGATATTATTTATAAAATAAAATACAACTCACTCATCTAATTAAAATACTTAAGAAAAATAGATTCCAGTGTGTTCTAAAATAATATATCATTTTAGATATTAGCTAAAATAAATACAAATTATAATGATGTTTTAGATATTAAGACATCCTGAATTTCACACATTACTTAAAGTAAAACAAAATGAAAGCTGACTATATTAATAATTTTCCCAGATGGAATATGAACAAGGTAATACTTTGGAGGGATGAGTTTCTATGGAAATGACTAGTTGTGAATCATATGTCTAAGTTAATGCATCATTACACTGGGAATGTCTATTTACTCCCACAGCTCATAGACTGGAAATCCCACACAATGATGTGATTAGAGGCCTTTAACTTGTGATGGGGTCCTCAGCGTAGACCATCCTGACAAGAGACTAATGTGCCAAAATAGGCATCAACGTCACACTAGTCCCTCCACCTTTGTTTTTAGGGTGAAAAGGTGGGAAGAGAGACCACAAATTCTACATTCACCAGATCTTTCATCTTTGACTTGCCATTCTCTAAAGCTGTGAGAAACAAACTTCTATTATTTATATACCTCACAGTTGGTAATAGTTTGTTGTCTGACTCAAAACAAACTAAAGCAGATGTCTGTGCAGATGGATGTAAAAGTAGGCAATTGGGTATAATGCTTTGAAACCAACAGAAGAGAGCAGTGATGGAGATTTCAAAGTGATTACTGTAGGCAGCAGATATAAGTTTAAAGCCAATATGATTGATTAGAGGAGCTGAAATTCAGGAAAGTCTACAGTGTATAATTATTACTTTCTGTAACATTATTGGATAAAATGAAAAGAAAAAAAGAAAAGAAAAGAAAAGAAAAGAAAAGGAAAGAAAAGAAAAGAAAAGAGAAACTAGTGGGGGTAGGTGATAAATAAGGACAGCAGTATCCCATGACAGCTTTGCATAGTGAAAGACAGGGCTCCTTTTAGGAAGACAAATCCATCAAATCGTACCAGCAAGACAAACTAATGCGCCTGGAAAAAGTGACAGCCAAAAACTTGATCCATTGACTGCAATGATAATTATGGAGAAGTTATAACATTGATGGTCCAGAAAAAAAATAGAGAGCCAATTTAATACCTCCTTAAGGGTGAACTATTGTCTCCCTTTGTTTGTGGCCTAACTGTTTTAATCCTATTGGGTAAATCCTTTGGAGTATATGATTAATCCTCTAGGTTTTGTATATGCTAAAGCAAGGATTGTTGTCAGAGAACATCTGGTGACTTTAGCTGTGTTCCCTGCCTTCCTGTAATTGTCTGTCTAATGCACCACCAATGTACTTAAAGTGTGTGATCTATGCTTTTTTTTCTTCTCTCTCTTTTTTTTTTTTTTTTTTTTTTTTTTTTTTTTTTTTTTTTTTTTTTTTTTTTTTTTTTTTGATTTTTCGAGACAGGGTTTCCCTGTATAGCCCTGGGTGTCCTGGAACTCACTCTGTAGACCAGGCTGGCCTCAAACTCAGAAATCTGCCTGCCTCTGCCTCCCAAGTGCTGGGATTAAAGACGTGCGCCATCACTGCCCAGCAACTTTTTTCTATTACTACGAAATCTTCACTAAATTCTTACCTAGTTGGAACGTGATATTTTTTCAAATCTGAATCTTGGTTCCTGGGCCACTGACTAGTCATTTTTGACTATGTACTGTTTTTGTGAGGTGAGAAGTTCAATTCCGTATCACTGAAACATACACTAACTTGAATATTATCTACTTTTTTAAAATTTTTTTATTAGATATTTTCTTTATTTACATGTCATATGATTTTTCCTTTCCCAGTTTCCCCTCCAAAAAAACTCAGAAAAGAAAAAACAACAAGAACAAACCCCTGTTGCCTCCACCCTCACCACCCCACCCTCTCCCAGTTATTGGCCCTGGCATTCCCCTAAAATGGGCATAGAACCCTCACAGGGCCAAGGGCCTCTCCTCCCATTAATGACCAGCTTTGCAGTACACATGATGGGACTGATTGCTCTGCAGCATGTGTATAGGAGAGGAATATTTTCTACTTTCATAGGAAGCAAATCAATATCTAGTAATATTTTCATACTGTTAGTTGATTTTTTTGGTAGAAGTATGAAAATGGCAATTTCAATTATACACTGAAAGACTTTAAAAGGTGTCATTATGAGCACAAGTAAATGTATAAGGTCTTGATGTGTAGAATCAGGGATAATTCAGTTTTATTTCTTAAATGAGAAATGTGATTTTATACTGATAAAACTTATTTTCAAGGTAGAACAAGGATAGATGCAAAAATGTTACACATGTGGAGTGTCTGGTCAGTAAACAAAATAATTTCCTTCGTAAGAGATTATCCATCTTTAAAGCATCTCAACACTTACTATAAAAATAGACAAGCAAGCAAGTATGTTCATGTGGCAGTAGTTATTTATTAATGTTGAAAGACAGGAAGGAACCTACAGAATCTGTATCATTTTTTCACTAATGCATTCAACAATTCCTTGAGTAAAACCAAGTCATATTAAAGTCTAAATAGAAAGCTATAAAAAAAAAGACAAATAAATTGAATTTGTCCATTTATAATATTATCATTAGGGAAGTTATACCTTAATACACTAACAAATATGAATCCACTTTTTTTCAAGTGTTACATAGAATACCATCATGTAAGTGGAAGGAATCCAATTTATTCAGGAGTGCTAAACTTGGTCCCACATAGGAGATGGAATTTGAGAAGCAATGATTTAATGAGACAAGAAGCCATGAGGTTATTGGGGAAAATAAGACTTGAGGTGGGATAGGAGGACATACAAGACTCGGGGGCCTCACTGTGTTTCACAAAGAGCAATGAGGCTCTTGCAGCTGCAGGAGAAGGAGTGTGGAAAATAATTGGTGGGTAATGAGATGAGCAAGGTTGCAAAGAGTAAATTCATTCAAAGTCTTCTAGGTCAGGCAATTAACTGTAGAGTTTAACATAAATGTGAGAGGAGGAAGAAAGGAAAAAACCTCTTCAACAAAGTACTGAAACACTCGGAAGTACATTTTCCAAGAATTCTTGTGAACATCTTAAAGAGAGAAAGTGGAAGCCACCTAAATTATTAAGAATTTGGGGACAAGTAATTAATCAGAGAAAGCAGCTGTTCATCGTAAGGGTCTGAAATCCCTAGTCCAAAAATCTGAGTTTCATGGTCTCAGGGGAAAGCCACACCCACAGGGGTGTGCAGGGAAGAAGGCTAGACTAGAGAAAGCATACGCTTTTACATATTGCGATGCACTAGCTTTCAAGTTTTATCTTGAATCCAATGCCTATTTTCACTTTAGAAAAAATATAGATGTAGGAAATTACATGGCCACTGAAATTGAGAGTGAGAGCAGAAATCTATTCTAAATAAACACATTTTTTTTTTTAAAAAAAAAAAAAGTACTAAAAGGTCTCCCTGTTGCCCATCTCCAAAATCTAAGCTAATATATAGCGTGCTGCTTGTATCCTCTTCTGACTCCTGTCAGGTGCAGTTTGAAAGGATAAAGAATTTCCTTAGTAGTTTTCTCATAATAGTTTGAAAGTGGTACATGGTGTGTGTGTGTGTGTGTGTGTGTGTGTGTGTGTGTATTTGAGGGGTATGTTAATAATAGTATCTCTATGAGGATTTAAAGTAGTGTAACTAAACATGCAATCACACCCAAATATAACAAAATATGCAGTGCATAGTATTTTTTAAGTTAGGGGTAATATGTATCTTCTTGATACAATTAAAAATATATTACTTAAGAGTTTAATGATGTAACATGTCATAAATTTTGCTATGAAATTACACAATATATATATATATATTTTTAAATATGATTTTCAAGTTGCCATACACATATGTTGAAATTACTTCAATAGAGTTTTAATTATGAATTTTTCTAGGTTATATTATATAAACCAATAAGTATAAAACATGATATACTTTAATGTCAAATTCAGAAAGTTTTTTTTAATTGGATATTTTAGGTATTTACATTTCAAATGTTATCCACTTGCCTGGTTTCCTCTCTGGATCCCCCCGTCCATCTCCTCTTCCCCTACTTCTATGAGGATGTTCCCCCTCCCACCCCACCCACCCACTCCCACCCCACTTCCCTGGCATTGCCCTACACTGAGGCATTTAGCTTTCACGGAACCAAGGGATTCTCCTTCTGTTGATGCCAGATAAGGCCATCCTCTGCTACATATGCAGCTGGAAGCATGGATCCCTCCATTACTCTTTTGTTGGTGCTTTAGTCCCTGGGAGTTCCGGGGAGGAGGAGAAACTGGTTCATTGATATTATTGTTCTTCCCATGGGGTTGCAAACCCCTTTAGCTCCTTCAGTCCTTTCTCTAACTCCTCCATTGCGGACCCCATGCTAAGTCCAATGGTTGGTTGCAAGCATCTGGCTCTGTATTTGTCAGGCTCTGACAGATCCTCTCAGTAGACAGCTAAAGCAGATTCCTGTAAGCAAGCACTTCTTGGCATCCTCAATTGTGACTGCGGAATCTCTGGTAAGTCTCTGGATGGCCTTTCTTTTAGTCTCTGATCCACACTTTGTCCCTGTATTTCCTTTAGACAGGAGCCCTTCTGGATTAAGAATTTGCAGATGAGTGAGTGGCCAGCTAGGGCCTTGCCTCTAACCTCTGGATATAGTCTCTTCAGGTTCTCCCCCTGCCCCTTTGTTGACATTTCAGTTAATCTCATCCCTGTTGGGTCCTGGGAGCCTCTTGCTTTCCTGGCATCTGGGACTTGCTGGTGGCTACCCCCAGTTCCCCATCTCCCATTGCTACACAGTTCTGTTCAAATTCCCGACCCTCTGTATATCACATCAATCTCCTCTCATACCTGATCCTGCCCTTCTTTCCCCACTCCCTTCCTCTTGTCCTCTCAAGTCTCTCACACCCTGCACCTCCAGTGAGTATTTTGTTCCCACTTCTAAGAAGGACTGAAGTGTCCAGATTTTGGTTTCTTCTTGAGCTTCAGATAATCTGTGAATTGCATTTTGGATTTCCAAGCTTTGGACTTAATATCCACTTATCAGTGAGTGCATACCATGTGTGTTCTTTTGTGTTATAGTTTACCTCACTCAGGATGATATTTTGTAGTTCCATCCATTTGCCTAAGAATTTCATGAAGTCATTTTTTCATAGCTGAGTATTATTCCATTGTGTAAATGTTCCACAGTTTCTGTATTCATTCCTCTGTTGAAGGATATCTGGGTTATTTTCAAGTTCTGGCTATTATAAATAAGGATGCTATGAACATAACGGAGCATGTGCCCTTGTTATATGTTGGAGCATCTTTTGGGTATATGCTCAGGAGTGGTATAGCTGGGTCCTCTGGTAGTACTATGTCCAATTTCCTGCGGAATAAGCAAACTGATTTCCAGAGGGGTTGTACCGGCTTGCATTCCCACTAGCAATGGAGGAATGTTCCTCTTTCTCCACATCCTCACTTGTTCATTCTGTTGGTGATCACAGTTAAATCTTGGTTTAGCATGCTTTTGTGCAAACTTTATACATATCTGGCTATGCATATTATTATTTTGAAAGGAAATGTGAATATGATGCAAATTATACCAGGATTTTGTTGAACAGACATGTTTTGATTACTAGTTTTTAAAATTGCATTTTAACAGCATTTACTGCTACATATATAAATGAAATTGATTTGTATTTGCAGTGAAGTAGCTAGAGGGAATGAATCTACAAAGTCAACTTTGTGGTAACTATACTTTATACTCATCAAATGGAGAGTCTAAACTCAAAGCAAGAGTGAAATAATATAATTGCCTTCTGAGATGAGTATATATTCAGGGTATTATTACAGAAAATTAGTTACATTTTGTTCATATATGCCTAAAGCTACAGTATATCAAAGTGTTCAGAATCCAAAGTGGTTGTTATTCAAGTAGGTACATGAGAAAGTAATCTTTTTTGAAGAATATTTTTTGGGAGACAAATTAAATATAGCATGAAAAAACAAATGTCTAGAAAAGGTATTAATAGTGACAAATTATTATTATATATTAATGAGCATATATCAGTATTATCATATATATATTATTCATTACTAACAATGTATCTATCATATTTTTATTAAATTGCATGATTTCTTTTCATATGTTGGAAAAAATTTAGATATGTAAAACGCCAGTAAAAAAAATAGCCCCCTGAATGTCTAAAGTGTTTATTACTTACATGTGAAGATTTATGTTCATAAAACTATATTTAATGTAAGAAATATAGTTATGGAATAATTTTCTATAACCAAAAGTCAAAATGATCTTTAATCCTAGCAACACTGAAGAACATTGCTTAGTTGTGGTGACTGCAATAGCATCATTAGGAAAATGAAAAAATTAATCTTTTCAAAGATTATAATTTTAATCTAAGGGAATTTAGGAAGGTGGGTCAGTCCTGTAAACCTAGCACTTGTATAGACAGGATTATCAGGAGTTCAAGGCCATTCAGGGCTATATATTGAATTTGAGGTTAGCTTAGGCTGTGTGAGATGTGATCTCAAGACTAAAACAAACTCAATGGACTCAGTAGGATAATAATATACATATATACCTATAGAGATGTGTACATATTTATCCACACATATATTTACACATATACATACATATATACATGAATGTATATATATATATACACACACATACAAATATACATATTTGTATATATGTACATACAATGCTGTGTAGAGACATATTTATATGGGCAAATACAGCAATAATTAAAAGAGAGATTATAAATTTGAGGAGGATTGGAATGCACAAAAGATGCATTGGGTGAGGAGAAAGAATGGAAATGATGTAAATATAGTGCTTGTCTGGAAGGCTTAGAATAAAAATGAAATAAAATAATTAATTTAGTACAAACAAGAAATAAATAATAAGATAATTAGGAACAAAGCATGAAGAACATACAAACAGCTTCAATTGTACAACAGATTCCCACTTTTGAGATACATGTGAGAAACTGCCTGACCTGTGCTTCTCATTCTAAAAAAAAAAGAAAAAAGGAATGTAATTCATTTAAGAAGACACTTTTAGAAATTAATGTCTTCTGTTGGATCTGGGGTCTGGGCATTAGTTAGTTAAAAGGAGGCAATGCCTAATAGTGAGATATTTTATTATAGGAAAGAGAAAATAGGCTGGTCATGACTGTGGAGAGAGAGAGAGAAAGGAGAAGGAGAGAGGGCAAGAAAAGAAGAGAGCAAGAGAGGAAGAGATGAAGAAGGCAAGAGAGAGGCGAGGCGGAGGACCTCCCCTTATGTATTGTGAGGTATGGCTATCTCTCTGTGGGGTGGCCCATGCAGGGCTGTGGTCACTTGACTGGGGGTAGGGTCTAGCTCGAATGCTCCAAGCTTGGGGCATTGTCTACCTGACAGAACACCCACCTCCTGGGGGAAGCTGTGAGAAGTTGTGACTGAAAGAGGAGCCAAGGGCTCAGGAGTTATGGCCAAACACCTTCTGTCCCTTGCAGGCAGAGATATTGCCAACTGGGTCACCGGGGTTCAGACCTATTACTCGACTGGGCCTAGGTTGCCTGAACAGACCACTGCCCCACAGTCTTCTTTATGTTTCATTTCTTTGACTGCAGTGTAATCTGACACATGCGTGTCTTTAAAAAAAAATAAATTAAGTAGCAATAGTAGATTGCAATAGAGGTCCTAAGTGAGAAAATCATTGGATACCAAACACTGTTCTCCTAGGATAGTAGAATTACACTATAATATCTGCTTTTAAATGCAACCAATATGTACAAAGCAAATTATTAAACTTCTATTTTTATAAGGTGCTAAATCAGTCATTTATAAAGTTTCTAGGAATGGTTTGTAAGGGGTAAAATAATAAAAACTCTTTCTCTATATATATATCTTTTTCTTTTTTTTTTTTTCCAATAAGGATTTCCCCTGCCATGTTGGAAAACCAAAGCAATAATGACTGTAGCATCAGCAGCCCCAGAAACACTGGGGTAGGGTAGAATCTAGACAGTTTATAGGTGGACCTCTCCCAAATCCATCTTAGTGCAACCAACGTAGCTTCTATCTGGAAAACTTCTTTGACCTAGATTTGGTTTACTTGGCATGATTTTGTTCTTGAGCTACAAGAACAAACTAAAATTTCCATATTGATTTAGCAGAAGAAAATTTTATGATCATTGTTACCAGAAGTTGTAATGATATTTTCAAGAAAGTATCTGCTTCCTAAAACATAACCAAAAATCTTGGAAATGATGTCCTGAGGTTCATGCTGATTATTTTTTATGCATATCACTTGAGATAAAGGGACCTTCACATGTTTAAAAAAGCATTTACCTTACAGAAAATATATTTATTTGTACATTCTTCTCTCTAACAATTGGCTTAACTTAATGTTCTTTATGTGTAAAGAGTAAAAGTACCACAGTTGTGAACCGTGAGAATATCAGAAGCATTTTTTTTCTTACCATGCACTTCAAGCAGATTCCCTGAAAGGTTAAAATTAAGCTGGCTTAAGTAATAGCAAAATCTTTTTAAAAATCTGTTGGGTGACCACTGTTCTAATGAAATGAGCCTAATAAAATCTCCTAATGAATGCTCCAATATAATTTGAAGCTATATGAAGAGGTTTACTGATTTTTTTCACATGTGAATCAAGAGCTCAGTTTTAAGTTTAAAAAAAAAAAAAGAAGATGAGAAATTCAAGAATGTTAGGGATGTGTGGCTTTAAATAACACATTATTACTCCTGAAAACTAACAGAACTGAAATAAGGTGAACTGAAATCATCTGTGTATAATGGTAGTGGTTTACTTTGTGAAGTAAAACTTTCATCAGGTTTGGTGTGATTGCAGCGGCAGTGGTCAAGGTACCTTTCAACAGGATTGCCAGTCTGAGTTCAATTCTGAGATTCACATGGAGAAAGTAAACTGTCCCCTCTCAAAAGCTGTGTCTTAATGGCCCAAGCTATATACAGAATTTCAGTAAAGAAACAGAAAGCTGCTAACAAATGACAGATAACAATTTGTAGTGAAAAATAATACCTGTAACATATCTGGAGGGTATTAGAGAAAGTAAAGTTGGAAATAAAAGGGGGCTTGTCTCTAGATGCATCACTTGAGATTGACCATTTTGAAGACAAAATTGAAAAAATGTGATATAAAATGTATGCATCCATGGATACAAGAAAAGGAAGATAATGAAAAAGGGACAAATGAACAGTGTAAATTTATATAATAGACAAAATAATCATAGTTCACTTAATAAACACATTTGTTGAATTTTAATACAGATAGGATAAAACAGAATTCAAATAGAATAAAACATACAATACCCAAATCCAAGTAGAATCTAGCCATGAAACCAAAAAACAAAAACAAAGAAAATTTTAACTGATACTGGCCTTGAGAGACATTTGTTGCAGGCTTTTCAGGTTAGAGTCTATGACTCCATGGGCACCATGGGTCTATCAGTCCCTGAAAGACGAATGCACTTCCTTAGGCAGCGATATGTTCAGGCTTCCATGTGTTTCTTTGCATGAACCTTTGGAAGTCAAGGAAGCATGGAAACTTGACAGGACAGATGGTTTTAGACATTAATCTTGTGTTTCTTATATAGCCTTCATATTTATTCATTCCATCTACTATCTATAGCAATACTTCATGGAACATCAGAAACCATGTATCAAATAGCAGTGTGATAATTAATTCAAAATGGTTGGAGAGAAAAAAAAGAAGCTAGGATCTTATATGCCACACAGCTATTTTTCCACAATATAAAGTGGAGAAACATCACACAAACAGAAACTGTTAAAAGTTGTAGAATTAGACAGTACAACTATATCAGAGTATCTTGATAAGCATTCTCCAGGCTAAGCTAAAAGCACACTTCATAATAAATCATCTTAAATGACAAAATGAAATCCTTGAGAGAAGTCTCATAAATATAAAAACAACATAATAATCATAGGTGTAGTTGCTGAGATTTATCTTCAATTTTTATTTTCATATGTACATTTTATATTATACAAAATGTTCATACTGATTTTGAAATTGTAGCAGGCTTTTAACGGTGGTTTGTTTGTTTATTTATTTATTTTTTATTTGATTTTCAATGTTTTCATCATCTGGAGGGAACCATGGTGTTAGCCTGGCCTACCTTTCTTGAGAGACATTTGTTGCAGGCTTTTCAGGTTAGAGTCTATGGCTCATTGAGCACCATGGGTCTGTCAGTCCCTGAAAGACCATTGCACTTGCTTAGGCAGCGATATGTTCAGGCTTCCATGTGTTTCTTTGCATGAACCTTTGGAAGTCAAAGAAGCATGGAAACTTGACAGGACAAATGGTTTTAGACATTAATCTTGTGTTTCTTATATAGCTTTCAAACATCATTGTTTCCTGGCAACTACAACTATATTGAATCTGGTAATTGCCATTATATTCTGTTTTTGATAAATGTATAAGAAAATCTGATTTTTTTCACTCAAATTGTCACTGAGTTGTGCCATGGCCTTTCCAGCCAGCCTAATTTAATTCCTCATGACCTTATCAGATGACCTTGGCCTAAATGGTAGGCACCTATAAGTGGTCCCTGAAGAGGAACATGAAATATAGGGATTTAAAAAAGTGATGGGGTGGGGTAAAATGGAGTGAAAGGTAAGGAACTCCTGGGAATCAGGTGTACAGAAGTTTATCAAGGCAAGAACATTTATTGGAAGTAAAAGGATGAGACAGGCAGGGTTGAAGAAGGGCAATTTGTTTGTAGAAATTCTTCAAACTTTATTGCTGGTACAAAGAGTGAAAGTAGGTCACCATCAGCTTATGAAATTCCTAGAGTTCATTTGTGAATTTTCTTTCCCTGAAGAGAGATCTCTGGATCCTAAAGCTTGTTCTTGGTTAGGAAGAGCAATTCAGAAAAAAATTAAATGTCAGGGGACCAGCCATAAAATTCTAGCTATTCTTTTCAACTTTGGAAAGAAATAAAACCAGTAATAGATATAATAGTTACAATTCAAAATGAAAGTAATGAAGAAAAGCAGAACTAATGTTGAAAATTGAAATTAAAATGGTGTGAGGAGTAGCCAGACCACATTACTCCTTATCTGGATCATCTTTATATGTGTATATATATGTGTAACTGCTGCCTACAGAGGACAGAAGAGAATGTCAGATTCCTTGAGATTGGAGTGTGTACAGTGCAGTTCACAGTGAAAATCATCTGGCACATCTTACAAAATTCCAATGTTCCCTTTCCATAGGGACTCAAAAGCTATAGTTGCATATGTGGATGTTCATAGCTGCATTATGTATATTTGTGTCAAAGTAATGTGCCAATCAATAGAGATTCACCAATCAGGTAACAGATGTTTAATAAATATGGAGGGATGACTTAAAACATGCAACCTTGGAAATGAACATGAACAAGGTTATGAAGCTGCAAAGGAGAGAGTTGAAGAAAGACTCCCATTTGCCATCACTTATGTGCAAGTTGTGATAGAGAGAAATAGTTTGTGCTTAAAAGTAAAGGTAGCAGTAGTTAAATTCTGAGAAATGGAAAATATGCAGTATCTTCTTACACTTTAGAAGAACTTAGGTGAATATATAAATTTTACTAATATTTGATCATATTAGCTTGGGCAGTTCAACTCATAGCTGAACTGTTGGCATTTATAATTTACTAGAATATTTTAAAGCAATTCATTATCTCATAAAACAGGGGTTAATGATTTTAGAAATGTATATAATAAATATTAATATTCACAAATAATGAATGTTTTACTTATCACTCTCATCAAAAACATTAATAAAATCTTGAGATATAAAACCACTTCTATGTGTAATCCTATTTGACTAGAAAATATATTGCCAACATTAATATACATATATGTTTGTTAAAAAAGAAAAAAGTTAAGGGAAGGTTTTGCTAATTATTTATTTCTTTTGGCTATTTCTTGTCTATTTCCTCTGGTGTTTCTTTATTGCATTGATGTATCTTCCCCTTGACATTAATATTTCTTCTTTTAAAACCATAGGGCTTAATGTACTATATTACTTGATACTGTTTTTTATTTTTCTCAGTCTTTTGATCAAACCTGGCCTTGGACCTGCCAAAGCTTTTAGATAATAAAACATAATGTCTTTTCTACTATTAATCCCTATGTTTTCTTAATTCTCAGTGCAGTAAAACGGGCTTCATATAGTTTATACATCAAAGCATGTCTAATTTGCTGCTGTTCTGAAATGCTTCTGGAATCTATAATGGGTATGCTTTGTTTACCAAAAGAAGCAAAAATATTGGATTTTTTTAGCATAACGTGTACATATGTCAAACATTAATATGATACATTTCTGTTCAAGTATAAATATAGTTGATATTTGCCACTAAAAGAGACTATTTTTATTATGAAGAAAAGCAAAGGTGTCCATCTTCCAGAATGACTCTTACAAACAACTCTAAAACATAGATAAGGGTCACAATTATTTTTTCTTCTGGTTATTCATACTAGAAACTCTGAGGTAGCCTTCCCTTCTTTTTTCTCAGTATGTTTTCTTTTTTTATTATTATCAGATGTTTTCTTTATTTACAATATCTCCTTTCCTAGGTTCCCCTCCAAAAACAATAAAAATAAAATAAAAAATCAAAAACTAAAACAAACCCCTGTTCCCTCCCCCCTCCCCCTGCTCGCCACCCAACCCCCTCCTGCTTACTGGCTGGAGCCATTAGTCCCACTAATGTACTCGTTGGTTGGTGGTTTAGTCCCTGGGAGCTCTGAGGGTACTAGTTAGTTCATATTGTTGTTCATCCTAAGGGGCTGCAAACCCTTCAGCTCCTTGTGTCCTTTCTCTAGCTCCTTCACTGGGGACCCTGCACTCAGTCCAATGGATGGCTGTGAGCCTCTACTTGTGTATTAGTCAGGAACTGTCAGAGCCTCTCAGGAGACAGCTATATCAGGCTTCTCTCATCCAGCACTTGCTGGCATCCACAATAGTGTCTAGATTTGATGATTAAATATGGGATGGATTCCCAGGTGGAGCAGTCTCTGGATTGTCCTTCCTTCAGTCTCTGCTCCATAGTTAGTCTCTACAACTCCTTCCATGAGTGTTTTGTTCCCGCCTTTAAGAAGGAACGAAGTATCCACACTTTGGTCTTCCTTCTTCTTGAGTTTCTTGTGGTTTGTGGTTTGTACTTTCTGTATTGCGATCTTCTGAGCTGCCTTTCTTTCTAGTGGTAAAATTCTCAAAGGTGTTAACCACAAAGTGGATTAGATTATATTGCTATGACAGTAACACAGGTAAGTTGGGTCAATAATGGTGCTTTTATTTCATAATCAAAACTACAGTAAAAATATGACTTACTTTTTCCCACATTTTGACCAAATACTTGACAAGGAAAATATTGAGACGACATCTTTATTTGACCCACAGTCCCATATCTCATATTGGGACAAGTCATGTCAAGATCTGTGATATTTAGTTGGATTTTAGTAGCTGCTTGTTGCTCAAATCTCTCCAAAATACGGAAAAGAAACTAGACAGAGAACTATTCAGAAATGAAAGAAATGATGATTGTAATTCTAAAGGCTCATCCATCATGAAAAACCTTTACCCATTAAGGTTCTCTATCCTAAAGATTCCACATCCTCCCCAAAAATCACCCCTTCTGGGGACCAAATTTTCAAACTCATGAACAGATTGGGGGAGAATTGCTTATATTCACACTGAAAAGAGTAGTTCAAGATTCTGGTTGGATTTTTGAATAAATTAATCAATCCTCTACTTCTATTTTTGTGTAAGGGTCATTTACTGTGATATAAATACAGAAAGAGTTGGGAAACAAAATTAGAACAGAGTCATGAACACAAGGAAGGGACTAGGAGAGAAGAGGAGGACTGGAGAGGGACAGGAGGCTAAAAAGATGGTAGGGCTGAAAGTAATCAAAATGCATTATATACAGATGTCAGTAACATGAAGCTAGTAAAGAAATACAACTTATCTCAATCTTGTAGCTTAATATAAAAATTCTAATAAATTGTGTGATTTGTAAGCATCATAATCATGTTCTTTGCCATAAAAGAGCATGAGAATTCTACAATTTAGGAGTAAATGCACTATCTGATAAGGATTCACTTCTGGTCTTGTGTATCACACCTTCCCATCAATCAAATTCTCTGATAACTAAAGGCAGAAAAGATCCCTCCAGTTATAATTTCCTTAATTACAATGATGAGTACTCCAAATTCAGAGAGTTTACCTGAGCCTCTCCTTCTTTTGGCTTGAGTTTCAATAAATAAACTTAGGGCATCTGAATCCTTCAGACAGCATTAGGAAGTGTAAGGCTGCACAATTGTACCATGTCTCTAAGAAAAGCTCAACAACAGTGCCACTTAAAATCAGAATTGTCAGCAGAAATATATAGCCTTTTTTTCAGATAATAGAAACAATCAAGTGGACTTCATATTTCAGAAAAAAAATCATTTCTATTTTGAAGTGAATTTTGGTTTGGTTTTACATACATATGTATTCAAGAAAGGAAGTTTAAATGGAGAACTGCTAATGACCTTAAATGCTTAATACATTTACCAACTAACTATTTACAGGGCTACAGTTTTATAGATGTTGGAAATAAATGATGATTTCCATAATGTAGTATCATTAATATTTTCATTTCATGTGACAATATTGTGTCAGTATTATCTTCAGCCAGATAATTTCCCAAACCTTAATTTTTACATGGGCATGTGAACAGGTTCCGAAGATGAATGCAGCAGAGTGGACAGAGTTGCAAGGAATGGACCTAATTTTAGAAAACCCTAATTTTATTTTAGTTATTGGAAAGTAAATAAAATTCTCCAAAGAACTTATTATTAAACAAAATATCCATTGACCCATAAGAAGATATTTTCTTCAACTTTAACATCCATTTGGTATAAAAACCTTAATAATAATTTGGTTCAGATTAAATGACTATCTAAATGTCAACTCTCAAGAGATGTGGGAAAATGAATAATTTGAATAGATCAGTACCAGAGAAAAGGCAATGTTACAAGGTTGCTCTCATTAAGGGTGAGTGAACATATTCAAATAGCTCATTGCTGTAGCACAGAATTTTATTTCTTATTCAACAAATTAATTATACATTGCTCACATCATTACAAAATGGAATAACCACCCTTCAAATTTTACCTGACACTTCCTCTTAATAATATTATTCATTTAAATATGAAAATACCAATCTTTAGGGAAAAATTGGGAAGTTGGTAATGTAAGTAAACGCAATTGTGATAGTAGAACAAGTGGAGATTTACTTCAGAGTGGGAACTAATTTTGTGAACAAAATTTATTTAGTGCAATCAAGTGAAACCATAAACTGCTTTTTACCATGAGCTAACCAGGTAATAAATATTGAGGCACATTTTGCTTTTCTCTAAAGACAGGGAATTGCATCTCCTGTCTATAAGGTGAGCCTCTACAATCTTTTTGCACTGTCAGGGAAACACTGACAAACCTCAGCAATCTTCATTTATCAACATCCAATTGCAACTATTATTGGAGTTACTGCATTTTTACCCTTCATTACCTTTCTTCACAATCGCTGATAAAATTATTACCCATTGATACTACAGAGCATGATAAATGTAATGAAAATCTTCTGCACTGCTGTGACTGTGACACATGGCTAAGGGAGTGTCCTCTCTAAGTGTAAGACACCTTATGACTATTCAGTGTAATCGAAGTTCTGGTCAGTACTTTCAGGAAAGGTAAATGTGAGTGGAATTCATAACATATATTTAGTCATGTGTAATGTATTTAAACTCCTGTGGAACATTAATATACCATCCATAGCATAATTGTCAGAAGAGTAGTTAGGGCACAGAGTGTATGCATGCATATATGTCAGTCTCATGGACACAAAGTATCTCTAGGTACAAGTTTCTCTGCAGATATCATTATTTTTATTAGTATTTACCTATGAGATTTGATCAGAAGTAGCTTAAGAATTTTGGATGAATATGATGGGCTGGTTTTGGTTCTGGTAGAAATAACACCCCTTAAGACTTGATTTCATGATAAAAGTGGCTTGCTATTGCAAGGAAAAAAAAAAGGAACAAGGTCTCTTATAGAAGAAACTGTACTGGAAAGTGACATGGGTTAGAAACAAAATTATTTCTTATCTGAGTTTTAGCAAAGGTCCACACCATCAAATGACAAGCAGAACAGTTGAATGCTTACCAATATCATTAAAAGTGGCACTTAAATATTAAATTATATTAGATTAGCATCTCATGCCATTGTAGATACAAGGACACATGGGATTAGCAATGAATCTACAGACATTATTGCCTGTAAAAGGAAGAAATTAGAATTATACTAACAAATTCACATTTTATCTTTAATTACTAGAAGTAAAATGGATAAACACATTTCTTGAATATGCAACCAGTTTTGAAAATGCAACTGAACACTACTGATATTTTTTCTTACTATGAAGTCTAGTAGTAGTACTGACTCATGGAACATGGCAGCCAATAGAATAAAATATTTTCGGTAACATTAGAAATACATATGAGCAAAAGTGTGTGTGAGCGTGTGTGTGTTTGTGTTTGTGTGAGACAGAGACAGAGAAACAGAGACAGAGATATCTTTCCATCTGTTTCTAAGATGTTCCATCTAGCTGTAGGTCTTTTCCTTTGAAGTCTGTAGTACATAAGAACAGTAGACTTCAAATGGAAGAGCATAGATAACGAAAATGTAATTGCCTCGGATTTATAATGAGTAAATGCTAAGATTAATCTCTCTGCCAACTTTTCATAATGTAAAAGAATAGCTACAAGCTAATCGACAGAGGTTATTTATTTATTTATTTTTATTTACTGGATATTTTATTTATTTACATTTCAAATGCTATCCCCTTTCCCAGTTTCACCCCCAGAAACCTCCTATCCCATCGCCTCTCCTCCTACTTCAATGAGGGCATTCCCCCACCCACCTACTGACTCCCACTTCCCAGGCCTGCCATTCCCCTACACTGGGGCATCAAGCCTTCACAGGACCAAGGGCCTCTCCTCCCATTAATGCCTGACAAGGCCATCCTCTGCTACATATGCTGATGGAGCCATGGGTCCCTCCATGTGTACTCTTTGGTTGGAGACCCTGGGAGCTCTGGGGGGTCTGGTTTGTTGATATTTTTGTTCTTTCATTCATTGACAGCATTAAAGAAAATGTATATTTTATTATAGCAATTCAGAAAATAAAATATTTTGAAAACAAACAGAAATAGATTTGAGGTGGAAAACAACTCCACAAAAAACAAAATGCTGGCTTAATAAAAATTGTATATACACCCTAATTCACTAGCATATGTAGAACAAGTTCATTTTCCAAAATAAAGGTTGTATGTAAAGAAATTTCAAACAACATATGACATTTGAAGTACAATTTGCTCCCAATCAGATGACACCATTTCTAATGAACTTCAAGGATATGTATGGATTTTTGAAACACAAACAATGAAGGAAATATAGGAAGAAAAAAAAGAATATATATATATATATATAT
>NW_022196915.1:97972690-97983411 GCF_008632895.1 Mastomys coucha | reverse complement strand
ATAAGGGGCAAAACTACACCCTAGAAGAAGCAAGAAAGTAATCTTTCAACAAATCCACACAAACCTAAAACATATCCTAATAGATTGAAATCCAAAATTTTTAAGCTATTAGAAATTTATTGACTGTCATCTAATCATCTCTCTAATTTTGTAATTGGAGAAATAGCTCCAATATTGTAAAATCTATATATACATTCAGCTTGTTTGTGACAGTGTCATGCAATGTACAACATAATGTCTTGAGATCTTGCTTCTCCTATTTCAGCCTCTCTAATAGTAGTATTGTTTATTTCATGGTTTTACAATTTACTATGGTTTTCAGAACAGCTTACATATTTTTAAAGTATTTATATACCCAAAAGAAATATAGTCAATTAAATTGGGAGGAGCTTGTAAGAGAACAACAAAGAGTGAGTCTGAATGCTTTGCTTGACATTTGTAACTTTTGTATCAAGTTTGAAGAAGAGAACTTTACAAGTTACTCTTTCTCTGAGATGAATGTTTTTCCAAATTATCACAGCTAATGAACCAAATTCTTATCCTCAATTAATGTCTATACCACCCTCTAAGCAGAACCATTGTTCATTGAAACAGTTGATGAATGACTTTATGGATAGACCATCTTAATACACACACCATTTCTTAAATGAATATAACCTGTTCTCTATGGGCTGAGAATAAAGTCACTCGCTCAAGTCAAATAGCTTTTACCATAGAAGGAAGTCTGTATCCAAGAATCGTGCCTACAATTCATTCCTTGGTGCAGCAGAACTGTCAACTCTCAGCTTAGCTACGATGGAGGTAAAATCCTTTAGTGATGTGAGGGTCATTGAAGTATAGCCTTATTACAATGACATCCAATGTCTAAAAATTATTCTTATTTGGGACTTGTACCATAGTAAGAGCCAAGATTTTAAACTCTACTAAATACAAAACAAACAAACAAAAAGTCTTTATATATTTATGTTCATTTAAGAAAATACTAGTAGCGATATATTATTTTGAAATAAACAATTCATATGCTTGGAGTTATTTAAAATTTATGTTGAGAAAAACGTATGTATTTTCAGTATTGCTGTAGACAAGCATCTTCATAAGCCTGTTAAATTGATTGTTGTTTTATATCAAACAACTTTTATAACACTCATTTTTATTGTTATAATATTTTGTAAATTTTAAGGAATATGACAAAAAGATATTATAGGTATTGAAGGGGTGGTCTCTGTGAGGAGTTGGGGTACAAAAGGGAAACAAGAATGTGATTTAATTCTATTTACTTAAAATATGTTTTTAAGTGTTAACAAATTCAGATAAATTGATATCATGTAACTTTTCTCATCATAATGCAATAAAAGTTAAAAAAATAAAATATGGCAGTGCACAGATAGGATTTAAAAATTCATGCATTTTATTTATTAGTCTAATTAGCATATTTTAATAAATCTTAGGTCAATCATAATTAGAGATTCATCAATTACACTGGTCCAAAATCCTTTTCAGATCTATGAATTAACCTGAGTGTTTGTGAAGATGTGAAATGTCTCGGCTACATTTTTTTATTTATGATCTCCTCTGGGTCTTAAATTAATAGCAGAATTTGATAGAATATTAATTTTATTAGGAGTTTTACAAAATTTAAATAAATATCATTAGAAACTTATCATGAAATAAGAGCTAACATATCACACCAAAACATTTGGTGCTCAAGAGGTAGGCTCAATGGTGGACAGGCCAAGGAGATGTCTGACTCAGGGGTATAGTTATCTCTGAACATACATTCTTAGCAATATTTTAGCAAAGTTCTTGGCTTTGTGATGCCCTGTACTAAGATCAGCAATCATAAATTCCATAAAACCAAATATGTTAACTCTTTGGTGTTTTGTGCGTAAAGTAATTAGCACTCCAATCAGACTGGGAGACATTTAAGTCTCACATCAAAATTGCACTAAAAGAGTAAGTTCCAATTGCTGTTGTCTTTATATGGTGCCAGAATCTGTACTAGTCATGATTCAAGGGAATCACTAAGTATTAAATGTGATGTTTTATGCATAAAGTTTAACAATCAAAATCTACACATGTAGAAAATACCATTGAAAGGTAACATGACAATTTATGGATGTATACAAATATATGTGCAGTATTTCATTTTTATGTTCAGATTGTTATTGTATAGGAGAAGCTACCTATTTATATTTAAAGTTTGGTAAGCAAGAGTTAACTCATGATATTAAAAAATAAATATATGAAAAGTAATACAATTGATAGAGTGGATAATATGAAATGAAATAATAGAAAAGTGGTATTGTAGAAAGGAAATACATGAAAATATATACTGCTTTTATAAGCTCTGGAACAGAAAATGAATGATCATTCATGGGAAATTAAATAACTACATGGTATATGAGATATTACAAAAGGTCTACAATATCAAAGTAATCCTTAGGAAATCATAATAAAATAATAACTGTCTTGAAACAAACATGTCTTTAAATAAGTTTATTGATGATATGAATGTGTTTACAATTACCCCGATGATGATTTTGGTGATTGGTAAATATCAACTTTAGATCCTGAATGCATACACCAATTCACATGTAAATACACACAACATATTTCTTTTTTAAATTATTCTCTTTGATAAGAATGTTTATTATGAATGAATTCATCCATTCAATGTCAATTTAATTATACTGCTGTCTACTATCTATAGAAATTAAGATGGGATTAGTTGTTCTTGACTAATGGAACACATGTTAACATTTGTTTTAGGCAAAGTTTTAGAGAATAAATGAAATATTTCTTGAGAATTTGAAAAATTCTAGGGTATCTAAGAATTTTTACCTTAGGGAATCAGCATCAACCATTTACCAATAAGCACTCTTGGAACATGTGCCCTCAGCATCAGCCATTTACCAATAAGCACTCTTGGAACATGTGCCCTTGTCAGAAAGGGAACACTTTCCTGGTTACTCATTCCTCCCTCATATTCTCATCTGTTTTGTGTTACTTAAGGTAATACACTGCTCTTCTTAGATAATTGTTTTTAAATTTAAACTAATTTGTTTCATTAGACCTTGAGAGAGAGCACCTGCACTGGTCAAATATGAGAATATGGAACAAAGCTAGAAAAGTCTCCTGTCTGTAGGCTGTGGCGTCCCTAATGTAGCTGATCCTAGATCTTAAGCTGTAATGTTATAAAAGTATCTTTTAGTATCAAAGGCCTCCTCAGCTTTTATTATGACTTATTAAGTGGTAACTCTTGCAGGAGAATAATAATACACGGTTACATCATTATATTGGCAAACATCTGTGCTGCTGTGTATTATAACTCTCAATGTTTGAAAACTGTACAGAGATTTGTGATATAATAGTAATTCATAGAAAGAAGCAGGCATATCTAGGAGTACTTCCCAAAATGTAGTAATTTCCTTTGGGCAGTAACCTATGGAGGACCAAAGAAATAAATATCCAAGAAAATGAAAGATATTCTAAGCATCTATAGAGCAAGTCGGAGAATCCTATAGCAGTATATTTATATAAATTAGTTACCAAAAGAATAATATATTAAGTAAGACTAGGAATGGAACTGGTAGTCCAGCAAAACCTTATATAAACAAGATTTTAAGATGAAACAAAATCCATTCATTATATGGATAGATTTAATGTTTTACATTCAAGGGAATTGCTTTCAACTATTCATCATGGTTTGGATATAGTAAAGTATGGTTAATAAATTTTGCAAGAATTTCAATAAGAGAGGGTAAAGTTCAGAATGTTCAGACTAGAAACTACTATGAAAAATGAAAACATGATTGAAACTTTTGTAAAAAATTCTTTATGTCCAGTGAGAGAAGGTTAGATACTTATATGTGAGAAACAGCCTATTAAACCAACCTATAATGCAATTGACGAACATAATAAAATGACACAAAAGAAATTATTAATTAAGATTAAGGATTCATGTATAGTTTTCAACTACAGCTTCACTTTCATCAGAGAAAATGCAGTGAATTTCAAAAGAATGAAATTATATTCTTTTATTCTGTAAGAGGTGTAGCACAATTTTTCATTAACACACCAATCATCCTGACTGGTTAAAAAGAATACAAGCAATGTACAATGGTAGGAATAGATTTGTGTAAACTCATCTTAGTAAAGATATTGTACTCATGTTATTATTAGGTTTAAGAAAGTGATTTAAAAAAAGACAAACAATGATATAACATTTTTCTAGAAAAAATATGGAGAACACTCAAATTTTTAAAGTTCAGGAACGTAATCTTGCTGTAGTCTGATTGGATGCTGCTTAGACTGAGATTTCATGAGTTAGTAGAATATTTATTTTTCCCAACTTTTAGCTTACAGGGAACCAGTCAAGAACACTGTCTCAAGTTAATGTTATTACTGTCTTTCGAAATACTGGTTGACAATATTTTTTAAAAAATTGTTCAACAAAAACAAAAGACAGAACAATAGCTAACAAATAATGGTTTTCAATAGTATTAGAACATATTCATTAGTTTGCCTCATGCTATCATTTCAGTACTTACTAACAATGAATATAATGTACATGCTAAAGTGAGAAACTCATATGAATCATGTATTTTTTTTACTTGAAATACCATTATGAAAGTGAGAAGCATTTCCATCTTGAGTGAAGGAGCCACCATTAATTGATGTTTTTTCATTAGAAAAAATATAGTTTTGCCTAATTCTGGATATGGTACCATACTTACTGCCCATGCAACATGTGCCCTCTGATAAAATACTGACAAAATGGTTTATGGTTGTAACCTGTAGCCATACTGGCTCAGGGTTAAGGAGAGGTGGTCAATGCCAAGGTATCAATCAAGCAGTGAGTAACCTCATAGTCATAAAGGTATGGACAGTAGTACCTGGAAGCAATGAGTGTGTGCGTGTGTGTGTGTGTGTGTGTGTGTGTGTGTTTAAGTTGAGGAATAAGAGACATAATATAGAGAGGGCCAAAGGAAGTACAGAGAGTGTCATATATGATAATGATATATTGCACATATCTATGAAAATTTCAAAAAATTTTGAAAAGGAAATAAAAGTTACAGATCATGAAAATGTCCAGAATTGACAATCATTTACAACTTATCATTGAAGATATCTCAAGTGTCTGTATCTTTAACCATTTAAAGCTTGCATATTATCCCTTGTAACATACTTGTAATTGTTACTTGAAGTGAAACATACACTTTTTGAGAATGCCTGAAATGACAATGAAGCAAGCACTCTCAGGACTTATGTGAATGTGTGCACTTTTGCTTTATATCCTTCTGCTCACATTCTAGAGGACAGAGTTGCAGCATCTCAAACCTCCTGCTATGTTGACCAGATGTAGTTGGCATTGCTGAAATATTATGATGTCACCAGACCAAGAGATGCTGAGTTTTGCTGAGTCTACTTGTTTGGACTATAAAACCCTACTGACATTGTTCCACTGCTTCCTGGAAATTTGGTTGTGCGTATATAGAAACTCTGAGTCAAATAGGGCTACAGTCCTGTGTGTCCTTGGTAATTTTACTAGAGATATCTCCAGGGACCCAATGCAGAGTTCAGCAGAGTTTATTCCACAAATGTAATTGTTTGCACAGTTCACACAAACTTTTCTTTATCTCTGTCTTCATCTAAAGAGGACATAACAGGGCACTGCTTCCTTTCTATTGTGTGAGTTTCCTGAAGAGAATCCATCTTTAGTCTTCAAGCAGAAAGGAAATGGGACTTTTGGGAAAAAATAGCTGTTCTTTAACAAATAGCTGTTAGGCACTATATTTGGAACTATTCCGCTAGTATTGGACGTATAATTTTAATAGATTTTCAGTGGTGTTTTATGTACCTTTCAGAATCACTTACTCATCTTTATTCATGGGTATCAACCACAAAATTATTTAGTATTTCTAACGTGAAAATGTCATCACTTTGAATTCATTTGTAAATCTTGGTTGGCTTTGTATTCCAAAGTTCATTCATTTTGGTCTATATTACTTTTATATTCAGAAGTCCAGAAAAATAAATAATGAAAAGGTCTTTTCTCCCATTTTTCAAGCATATTAGTTAGATAAAGGTCTTATAAGATACCCTTTATATTTGATTTCTATGACATAGAATGAATAGGATTTTACTCTATCTAAATATTTCCCTTTATAAGTAATAATATTATACTAATGTAATACATAATTACAATTATGAAATATTTTAACTTACAATGTAAGGTTCTGCCCTAAAAGTGTCATAGTTACTTAACCACAAAAGAGACATTTAAGTAATAATATTCGTTTTCCATTGTTCAAGGTTTATTTAGTGTTTTGTTGGTGTGAGTGACCCTTGGGTAGTTGGTGGAATCATCCATGTGCAGATTCTACTTTTTGCATAAAATTGTAATGTAACTACACACATACAATATTAAAATAAGATCTTTTGAGATAGTTATGCATAAGACATACATAATAGACTTACACACTGAAATCAGGTATGACCAATTGGGACCTTATCAAAGGAATGTTCTGTGAGGCTATGAGCGCAAAGACACCATAAGACTGAACACAATGGTGTCTCAGGGACTGTGGGACTGTCACATTAATCAGCTTACCACTATCCAAGTAGAACTAAACATCAGGTTATAGCTGTAGAAAACTAAAGTTTGCTCTAGGCTACCCTAAAACAACTGCAGTATTCACAACTCAGATGAGGATGAACTGTGTCTTTTTTTGTTTTTTTTTTGTTTTTTTTGTTTTTTTGAGACAGAGTTTCTCTGTCTATCCCTGGCTATCCTGGACCTCACTTTGTAGAACAGGCTGTCCTCGAACTTAGAAATCCACCTGCCTCTGCCTCCAAGTCTTATATAGGGCTTTACTGCTGTGAACAGATACCTTGACAAAGGTATCTTTGATGATGGTCTTACTTTTACTTATGATGGTCTTACTTTTACTTATGATGGTCTTACATTTACTTATGATGGTTTTACATTTACTTATAATGGTCTTACAGTTGGGAGCATGGCCGAACCCAGGCAGGCATGGTGCAGGAGAGTTCTACATCTTCATTTGAAGGATACTAGGAGAAGACTGGCTTCCAGGCAGCTCAGAGGAGGGTATCAAATCCCATACCCACAGTGGCACACCTACTATAAGGCCACCCTTACTCCAACAAGGCCATGCCTTCTAAGATTGCCACTCCCTGGACCAAGCATATTCAAACTACCACAGACAATGTTTTTTTTTTTTTTTTTCCATAAAATCCCTGCTGATCCTTAGACATTTGAACATTTTGAACTGCAGCTTTTCTTTTCTTTCTTCCATCCTTCCATCCTTTCTGCCTTTATTTCTTTATTTATTTCTTTCTTCTTTCTTTCTTTCTTTCTTTCTTTATTTCCTTCTTTCTTTTTTTGTATCCTCAAGTGAATCATCTTCAACCATGTTTAACCAAACCTCTTCTTTAGGAGTGAAGAAGTTACCTTCATTACGAGAGATTCCATTAGTCTCAGGACATGTGGACACCGAGAAGCATTTCAATCCTTACTCCGTAGAGATTTTTTAAAATGGTAGAAATGGGTTCCACCAATTTTTTCATTATGCTCTCTGTCAAGTCTGCCACAAAGAAGACAATGACATAGAGTGTATATCCTTTTAGTTTGATCAACTCATAGGCACTGTCAACAGTCTGCTTATGAACCTCTTCCCATTGTTGTATGCATCATTGCTACAAGGTTTAGATTCCTCTGGCAGACAGCAGCAACATTCAAGCCATTCCACACAGTTACACTGGAGATTATAATTTTCCAAGAACCTATCTATAACATGTTAGTTAATGAACTCTCATTCTTTCTTCTATCTGGTAACAGAGTCAAGCTGATTTCAGACAATAACCATTTCTGATGTCTTGTTTGGTTGGTTTTGAGGTTTTTTTTGTTGTTGTTGTTTTTTGTTTGTTTTTTAAAAGGAGGAGGAGAAGGAGAAGGAGGAGGAGAAGAAGAAGGAGGAGGAGGAGGAGGGGAACCACCTATTTTCCAAAGAACATAGGTCAAGATATCCACTGAGTTTGAAACAACAAGCTACTTTCAGTTCAGATTGTACTTTTCAGCATTGTAATTGATAAGCTTAAGGATGTCCATATTTAGCTGGGCAGTGATGGTACATGCCTTTAGTCCCAGTACTTGGGAGGCAGAGGAAGGGGCATCACAGAGTAATAGGCCAGCCTGGTTTACAAAGTGAGTTCTAGGATAGCCAAGCTACACAGAGAAATCCTATCTCAAAAAACAAAAACAAAAACAAAAAACAAAAACAAAAACAAAAAGATGTTCCTATTTTTCTTACTCTAATCAAGTTATCTCTCTGCTTCTTGAAGAGAGGCCCCTAGTGTGACAGTGACAAGGTTGGAGTTTGCAATCTCATTACAGTCTTGGACTACAATACATTGGTACATTTAATTGACATAAATGTCTTATCCTGCAAATTCTGACCTTCTTTATATATAAAAAGAAAGTTATAAATGTAGTTTGTTGTTCTTTGAGTAGCACTCTAAAGTGCTGGAATCAAGTCTGTAGACTGAGCTGCATTTACTTATATTTAGTGTCATATAAGCTACAAATAATCTATACATGCTACTTGGCTTTCCTTATACATTTTCAAAACAGAAAAAAAATTTAAAAGGAGATTTCAGAGGCCACTTTAGATGGTAGATGGCACTGTTTCTTTAGGTCTGCAGTAAGGGAGCAGCATGTGGGCATATGGGGTGCTACAGAGCAGCTCAGTTCCTTCTGAAAATAGAGAGAAAAAATCTTAATTTTCTTTTCCTAATGGCTGACAATTATTATTTTACCTGTAGGAATAAAGTCAGAATTTCTTAATCAAAATTATATTGTTGCCGTTATAAATGAACAAAATTGCATGTGCTTGAAACAACATAAATCTGAAGGTTGCTATTTTATAGATCAAAAGTCCCATGTCAGTCTTTCTGGGCTAAGTACCAAGTGTTGTCAGAGCCAAGTCACTCTATGGAATCTCATTAAACGCATCTCTATTCTCAGATTGTGACCTCATTCTCATCTCAAATATAGTTGTATTTCATATATGTGCCCCTTACACCACAGGTACATAGACTTCACTGATTTCACACCAACCCTTTTGCTTTTCTTGTACACTAACCAATGATAATTTTGTTGTCCAAGGATCTATAATCTATATTACATTCAAAATCTCCATTACATATAAATAAATGTCAGGTATGGGAAATAAAAAAAATTAGGGCAGTGAATAAAATAATTTTCCCATATCATTTCTAACTAATACTATCTATAGAAGACTTAGTTCTTCTCATTGAAATTTGATGTCATATCTTAAGCAGCTTTACATAGTCTTAAAATCATATAACTATTTTATTAATATTATTAGCCTTTAATATCCACTACCACTATACTAGCTCAAGCCATTAAAAAATGAATAAAGCATTGAAAGGTATTCTTACCAATTTTACAAAACAAGTGATATATTGATATTGTAATTCTACTAAGAATATTGAATCTCATTATGATGAAGATTATCAATGGATTGACAAGCATGAGGACTGGAGTTATTAACCCTGGATATCACATAAATGCTATAAATACATGGTTGCTAGCATGAAATTAGCACTCAGAAATCAGGAACAGGAAATTTCCCAGAATAATGTAGGTAACTGTTGGGTCCCTCACTTTGGCTTCAGCTCTGAGACATCAGAGCTTGCAACCAGAGACTCAACTCATGCCTGCTGTGCCTAAAACAAAGGCTCACTACTCTGAGTTTTGCCTTCGAAGATTCAAGAGAAAAGTACAACTACTGCCTGGCATGTCTGCAGCCTGAGGGCATCTGTTGTTGACCTCCTCCCCCACTGTGGGCCATGCCTCCAGCCACTCCTCAGAGTCAAGACCTGCTGGACACCCTGAGCTGCCACCCTTGGGAGTGGGCACGCCCAGCAGCCCAGCTTCCCTTTGACTTTCCCTTTGACTCTGTTCGGACTTTTCCTGACTCCTCCCACATTGCTAATGTTATTCAAATGTCATTGTAATCTAGAGATTCAATTTTACTTTCTTGTACATAAATGCTGAACCCTAAAAGTAAAAGCAAGCCTTGATTAAAAACCCTTATCTTGGCTTCATGTCCTTTTTTTCCCAAACTTTGTGTTTCAGATCTCCTTTCTATCTTCCTTCGAGACAGAACCCCATTCATGAAACTGTGGGACAGTTTCATAATGGTGCCCAACGTGGGGCTCGAATACGGAGGATAGATGAAGGAGATACAATTAAGAAGCAGGGTACTGCCTAAAAAAAATTCAGAAGGAGAAGGTAAAAAGTCGTACACCACTCTACACAGTAGATTTTTTCAATGCTAGTGCTAGCTTTATTTTAATATTGTAAAATTATAGTTGTGCGTACAAGAAATGTACAGGTCTAGGCTAAATTGGCGCTGACTTAGTGTTTAATTTCATCTAGGAGTTTAACGGTGAGAATGAGTTTGAATGAGATGAAAGCAGTGATATTTAAGCGTAAAAACAGTTGTTTCTAACAAAAGAAATCAAGGTTAAAAAAGATGCATTAAAAAATCTCTCAGATGAGATAAAATCTTGTTGCACATGGCTTCAAAAAGTAAGAGTGTTAAATTGTAAGGAGAAATTAAAGCTTTAAACCTGTGCTGACTAGGAAGAAAAGTTATGGGCCTAAGAAT
>NW_022196915.1:97965294-97972410 GCF_008632895.1 Mastomys coucha | reverse complement strand
AAGGGTCTTTCAAAATAAGACTACATTACAGGGAACTACAGGTCAAGAGATCCTAGCGCAAAGGCAGGAAAATAGACAATGTTTCACATGTAGAAGTATGAATCATTTTAAAAAAATGATTGCCCTAAAAAAAAAAAAAATGGAGCCACCAGCAAGCAGGTGCTGCCCCAAGAGTTTGTCCTCATAGATTTATAGATTTTTAAAAAAGACTTTCAAGACAATACCTGGTCGGAAAACAAGTAGAGGGGCCAACCCAGGCCCCCTTCTTAAAACAACATGGAGGCTGGGGCTTGCGAACACTGCACACCCTCCCAGTGTGAGCAAGAAGACAATGGGCTGGCCATGGCAGAAACTCTGTAATTTGTGTGACGTGACTAAGCTCACAGACCAATTGTGGTGGTGCACGCATTTAATCCCAGCACTCGGGAGGCAGGTACAGGCAGATTCCTCAGTTATACAAATGGTGTGAGAGATAGATTTAAACTGAAAGACAAAACAAAAGCTGATTTAAGTTACCCTGCTAAAAAGCTGCTTGTAAAAGGCGTCAAATACTTAAGTTTTAAATTCTTTAATTAATTTAAATTTATAAAATTTGTATAGCCACTTCATTTGGTTTCTAAGTAGTCTTAAAGATATAAACATGTTCTATATGATTGGCTTATAAGTTATTGAGTATGATAAAAATTTGTAATATCAATTACTAAAAACTAGTTTAAAGCTGGTAACTCAGGTAACATGTGGCATTAAAAGTACACATGTGACATGAATCAGCCAAAATGGCTGAAATCGCAACAGACGACTCCAGCTCGAGTCTTATAGCCACTTAACATAATCTAAAGGCTACGACTTAAGTTGCAGGCCATACACCAGGTGGTAAAATTCAAAACAGCTGCTTAATACCTTATAATACAAAGTAGCTGCTTAATACCATATAATAGCCATACTTTAAATTATGGGCTTTATACCAGGAAATACAAATTTTTATATGCTCCTAGTCTAAAAACCTCTGGCCTTAAAGTCCAAACTGACACCTTGAAGTCACCTCTGACCTGAAAGGAAATGAGTAAGAATAGGTAAAAACACAGAGTATACTGAAAGGCCAAGAGGGAAAGCCCTAAACTTACTCAAAGGGCACTGGTTTTCCTTGGGACACCTCAAAGTCAACTCTGACCCATTTGAGAATGAAACAAACAAACAAACAAACAAACGGGCAGAGCACAATAAAAGAGCCAGAGAGGCCAAAACCTGACAAGGCCTAAGAGCAGAGAGTAAAAGTAGAGTTCTCCAAGCCTGATGAGATAGTGGCTGGCAAAAAGACTAATGAGACAAGCTGATAAATCATTTAATAGATTATTAAATAACCCACCAAAAAATATTATCACCTAATACTTTAGAAAGAAAACGGTAAAGACACTGTTCCACATGGCTTATCAGTTGGTGCCATGATTTTACTTTCCAAAAATCTAGTGTGCTAAGAAAATTTGTCTCAGAATGACCAAGACTTGCTAGCTGTGGCTCAAAGGCAGGGAGACACTTAAAAGACTTTGTGATGTAAATGTGGTGTTTTTTGATACTGATTTTAGAGAGTGTAGATTGTTTAAAATTGGGTTTTGCTTTCTAGCAACAAAATTGCCCTTAAAATCTTTTGGGTGTAACTCAGGTGATATACTCAGTGAAATATTTACATTTGAGTTAATGCAAAAGTGCAGAGAGGCTTCAGTAAAACATGAGAGGCATTCCTTTTGTTTTACAAACCAGGCCTAGGGAAGTCTTCCTGGCCTCACCCCTCCCTTACCTCTGAAAAAATGTTTTTAAGACAAAACCAGTGTTGTCACAGTTCTATACGTGTGGTTCAAAGCAATTTCAAACTTGGGGTTTACAGAGAGTCAAGGTCATAGAGTAGAGTTATTGTGTTTTAAGAGGTTGTTTTTCCCTCTACATCCTTGTAATTTTAAAGACTTTATTTGTCTCTACACAGATAATTGAACTATGTGCTATATAGTCACTGTTTTTAAAATGCTAAAATCAAACTTTTAATTTACATATATATGTATATATATATATATCAGAATTTACAATTGCTTAAAGTTGTTCCTTTTTAAATATTACTAATTCTCAAATTTTACAATTGTTAATACTTATACAACTGAAGTTAAGAGAAAGTACTGTTCTTTAAAAAACTGTCTTTAGATATCTTAAATGCCTGGACAAGACCCTTAAGGCAATGACACAACAAATTTGTATCCCAGGCAGATTACAGACTTTACACAGAAACAATTGATCATATAATGTGATTCTTTATATCATCAAAATAGTAATGGCTTGAGATAATTAATGTAATTCTATTAAGAATATTGAATCTCATGATGAAGATTGTCAGTGGATTGACAAGCATGAGGACTGGAGTTATTAACCCTGGATATCTCATAAGTGCTGCAAATACATGGTTGCTAGCATGAAATTAGCCCTCAGAAATCAGGAACAGGAAATTCCCCATAATAATGTAGGTAACCACATTAAGTGAAAGTACAAACTACATGTTCATTTGTGTGGTACTGCCTCAAGGAATACGGTGGAGAACAATGAATATTTGTGAATATCAGCCTTGGGCTTCCACAAACATATGATCTTAAACTTACTGGTCCATACACATACACACACACACACATACACACACACACACACACACCTCTGTGTCAACAAACATGAAAATATAAGCATATTCTGTAGATATATAAAATAAGTAGCAATTGTTGGGGTTCGAGTCACGGCGGACGTGTCTGTAGACACCAGGCACAAACAGTTCCACGTGTAAGAGGTTTAATTGGAAGGGGGTAGGGGAGTAGTGGCGCAGGAAGAGAGAGGAGAGAGAGAGAGAGAGAGAGAGAGAGAGAGAAATGGAAGAATTGTCTCATATATACGGGTTGTGACGTAGTAGGTCCTGGTAAAGGTGGGAGTTGAACCCAATGGATTCTGGGAATATGGTGGCCGTTGTCCTGGCAATAGGTCTGTGGACCTGCCCGTATCTGCCTCCGTTTCTGGATGCTAACAGCAATGAAAGAACATTAATCTATGCTTACACACATAAATGTTTATGCAAAAAAAAAATAGAAACATTTTGAAATCTATTGACAATTCTCACACTTTAATAATCATCTGGAATGATATCATTTACTCATACCATTCCTTGTACTCTAGGGAGAGAGGGCTAGTGTGAAACCTCCAGGTGTTAAGGTTTGGATGAGAAATGCCCCCCATGGGCTCATTTAAGTGTACTTTGTACACCATATTTGGAATTGTTAAGGAAAATTTAGGAAGTATGTCCTTGTTGGAAGACGTATGTCACTGGTTTTAAGGTTATCATCTATCTATCTATCTATCTATCTATCTATTTATCTATCTATCTATCTATCTATCTATCTATCTATCTTTCCATCTGTCTGTCTGTCTGTCTGTGTTTCTATTAATCAGGGTAGTAGTTGTATCTCAAGATGCAAGCTCTCACCTACTGCTCCAATGCCGTATCTACTTGCCTGATGCTACGTTCCCAGCAATGATGGTCATAGATTCAGCCTCTGAAACTATAATCCCCAAAAATTCTTTATTTATATGAATATTTGCCTTGTTCATGATGTCTATCAGAACAATTAAAAACTTGAAAAAGTAGCCATTATCAAACTGTTATAGTTTTCAGGATCATAAAGCATTCCACTTACATTATACTTTAGTGTATTAGCTAAAAGTATACTTCTGTGAGATGAAATGCATTGGGATGTTGTGGTAACCTTTAAAATTATTGGATTTTGTAACTAAACAGACCCCTCCAAATCTTCTATTAATGAGGGGGTCCAAGACACGAAACTTCCTCATTGTCAGAGCAGGTCAGACTTTCTGCTGTCACTAGGTCATTTCCTTCAGTTCATATAAGAAATTATAATGAGAAGAAAATTTCAAACTTCCATGGAAACCAGGAAGCATCTTTCACCTTGATATTCAAAGACTACATGCTAACTCCAAGAATTTTTTAAACTTCAGCAATCATGTGGCCTTGGAGATTGTATTTGCAGTCCACCTCATTTCTATTTGCAGCTAATTTATTTTGTTATTCTGTATTATTTGTTTGGTGATCATAATATCTTTAATGTATCAATTTCACCATTCTTCATTTCACATTTTAAGTGCTTTAAATGCTTTTAGAATATAGGAAGTATTTTTACTAGCTTCTCCATCTCTAGTATTGTAAAGCCCCTGAGGGTCTTTACCTGCAGGGAGATCTGAAGTGAGACAACAAGACTCCTATAGATACTAAAACAAGAGACTTATTTCTCCAGCTTAATAGTAAGGAACTGGACAGGTTCTCTAGCAGGCCCTCTAATTGAGGGGCCTCAGGAAGGAAGTTTATCTGATTCTACATCTTGTAAAGCAAATCTTTCCAGAGCAAGGGATAGGGGCAGTCGAGGATGACCATGAAAGAGTGGGATACCTAGCCAATGCCCAGGTCTACAATTCTTTGGGTAGTCCATGAATATTGTTTAGTCCCAGTGATCCCTTGGATCCACAGCTTTTTGCTGGAGATTGTCCCATCAGCTTGGACGAGGGCAGAGTGTTGGGCCCCAGTATCCATCAAGAATTGAGTGGCTTTCCCCTCTACCTTCAAGGATACCCTGGGATCGTGGAAGGAATCCCATCCTCCCTAGTTGCTGTCTTCCCCCAGGGATAACATCTGCACAATTTGGGAACACTTTTCCCACCCCTGGCTTCCCACCCCTGGCTTCCATTTGTGGTAGCTCACTCTCGAGCCCCTTGGCCGCTCTCCTTGCAGTATGTGCAGTGGTCCTTTTACAAGGCGTTTTCTGTCTCTCTTTGGTTGAGGTCTCTCTTCTCTGCTTTCCCTAAGTACTGTAGCCAAGATTCTCTGTAAATTCCTTTCCTGTCACTTTGCTTCCTTCATCTCCCTTTCATCTTCTTCCTTTCTCTTTCTCTGTTCCTTTTCCTCCTGTCTCCCTGTTATTATTTACTTTCTCAGCAACCTCCACTAAATCCCTCAATGACATCCTGTAATCCCTCTAGCCTCTGAAGTTTCTTCCTGATATCTCTATTAGTCTGCTCTATAAAAGCCATAGTCGTAGAGGCTTTGTGTTCCTCATTGCTGATATCATAGGGTGTATATTGTTGGAATGCGTCCATGAACCACTCTAGAAAGGCCGTAGGCTACTCATCTGATCCCTTTATAACCTCACATACCTTGGTTAAATTTGTGAGTGATCAGGCGGCTGCCTTAAGACCTGCCATCAGAGCCTGGTGTAAACCTTAAGGTGCTACTTATCTTTGTCTGAATTAAAGCCCCAGTCATGTTGGGTTAAAAGGAATCCTGCATCAATGGGTGCCAGGTTTTCCAAGGGAGCCCCATGTTCAGGAGCACATTCTTTTGGGACTAATTGAGGATTCTTTCTCTCTCCTCAGTGGTAACGAGGATCCTTATAAGCTGTTGAATTTCATCCCAGGTGGGCTGATGGGTAAACAGGACAATTTCAAAGAGATTAATCAAACTTTTGGGATTATCTGAGAAAGGGAGATGCTGAGACTTCCATTGTATAGGTCAGCAGATGAGAATGGCCAATATTCCATAGCCTGATTGCCCTCATCATCTAGAGGCCCATATGACCTCATCGGGAAAGCTACCATGGTATCAGGGGACGTGGCTCTCAGCCTTCGGGTCACCATGGTAGAACCAGGAAGTTGGGGGGGGTCTCTTCCTGCTCCCATATCCAGTAACGGTGGGTACAATTGCCTGGTCCCTTATGGACTGAGGATTCTGGGGCTGGGGCTGGCACTGGTGGGCCATGGAGGCCAGCATAGGGGGATATGGAGGAGAAAGATCTAGGAGCAACAGGTCTGCTGTTGAAGGGTCTTGGAAGACTCACTTCTTCGCAGGTCTGGATCCTTTCTCCCATGTTTCCTTTTTTCCTGATAACCAGAACCTGCGAGGTGTGTCTAGGGGAAAGAAAAGCTTTTATCCAGGACGGAGAGTCCTTTACTAGACACTTCCAAGTTATTATACAGGGTACTTGTCAGGGTGACCATGCAGTCCCTGTCTAAAAATCCTCCCCTCAACTGCCTGATGACAGGCAAGTTGAAGCTCCCTTTGGGGAGCCACCCTACACCAAAGGTAGGGCACTATGAGGAACATATGATGACTAATTTGCCCTTTTTTATTACATTAGACAGGTTCTCTCCTCTTTCCTTAACTTATTTCCAATGTGTCACTAAGATATTCAGTGGGGTAGACTCAGTCTGTCCCATGTTCAAGAATATCTATATCAGTCCAAGTCCAAGAACAGAGAATGAGATAATGAACAAACGCAGAAACCGAACCCTCCAAGACTTCAGGAGGAGAATTAGAGTGTGACTCTGCCAGAATTCACTGCCTGCTATATTTGTAGGCTCAGAAAGGAGGAGAGTTCTCCTGACTCCCTCCAGGGAGTCTGAAGTGCCCTCCAGACCTCCCACTGTCATTAAGATGTGGCATATTTGCCTGCAGTTTATTGACCATCCTGTTCAGTAGCCCTCTTGGCTATGTCCTTTGCTCGTGAGCCAAAGTAAAAGAACAGAGAAGTACTCACTCATTGTCCACACTTCATACACTCAGAGTTGAGCCTGGTCCTCAGATCTGGGTGGTCTCGAGTGCCCACTTGGGGAGTCTCTGCTCCAGGAGGAGCCCCCAAATGTAAAGTCCCCAAGGGTCTTTACCTTCCTGGAGACCCCGATTGAGACGAGACTTGGATCAATGCAAAAGCAAGAGGTTTATTTTTCTGGCCCACCATTGACCTTCACCAATCTCTCAAGCGAGAGAACAGAGGGGACCCCATTCTAACTTACAAGCACTTTTTATACATTTTTTAGAGGGCAGATTACAGAAACAACAACTAGGCACTTTGTGATAGGTAGTTAGGTTGACCTGTTGGCTGATTGGCTGATTGGCTGATCAGATCTTCATGTAAGAGTACCTTCATTCCCCACAAGGCCCAGTTGGTCTTCTGCCAATATATATATTTATTTATATATATGTATACACACACACATACACATATATATGTATATATGTATACATACACA
>NW_022196915.1:97958212-97965284 GCF_008632895.1 Mastomys coucha | reverse complement strand
TATATATATATATATATATATATATATATTTTTATCCTCAGAGGTGTTTTGTCAGAGTCATTTCTGGGAAATCATCCTGGGGCAGGGAACATGAAACTCTTTTGTGGCCTAACACCCTTTCCTGGAGCTATCTCAGGGTTGGGTCAGAGTTGATTAATTTTATCAGTATCCATATGTTATTTCAAAACATAAAGTTTAGAATAAGCCATGAAAGACATGTTCACAAACTTTATGAAAAGTAAAATAAAAATTTATTGATACTATGATCCTAATAAAAATACTAAATGTACGAGTGAAGGTGTGCAAGTCTAAACAATTCACTACAATTTACCTTGTACATATTCTCAAACATCTTTAAAGTTTAAATGTCTCTCAAATATAGTTAAGCCTCCTGTGAATTAAAGTATAAATATCCATGCAGGTTGAATGACCGGATAGATGTTTGTCAGTGTGAATAATTAGAAGTTTGCAGATCTAGAGCCATATTATCTTGGAGAATCTCTAGTCTCTTTAACATCTACCAATCACTTCTGACCTAACACTCCTACGACTATCAGATCAGTTTTCATATTCTGTTGATAGATCACAAGTTTCCATCACTCTAAGGCTAAAAATGGCATCAGCTAGCATCTGAGACCTACGACAAGGATTTCCTCAATTTCTGTAACCTATAATTACACAGATATATTTTAAGAAATGTCTTGATTTATGAGTTTATTTTATTATGCAAATATAAGAAGCTCATGAAACTAATACAATAAGGCAACATGGTATTTGGTAGAGCCAGAATCATCATACTCCTGCCATAGACAACTCCTCAAGATTAAGCTATCTCTTTATCTTTTTGAGACAAGAACTACAAAAACATGTCAGTATATGCATAGTATTGCAATGTCATGAGAGGAGAGTTAGGAAAAAAATAAAACTGCAAAATGTTTGAGACTACATATCAACTAAACAGTAGCATTAAACCAAAGACTCAGAGAAAAACAAAATGGAATTCATATGGCTAAAGAGCTGCTCTTAGAATGAGTCAATTTTTTTTTTAAATGTCTTTGTGCAGAAGAGAACCATGAGAGCACTTGCACGTGAAATGGGCCTTTAACAAACACAGTGTCTGTAAGGAGAAAGGTTAGTGAATGAGCTCTCATAAAGATGCACAAGGTCCTTGCACATTCAAGCCTTATAGTCAAATATGGAAATGTGAGTAGAGTAGTCAAGCTAAGAAAATATATCCCCAAGGTAGATTAAGCTATCACCGCATCACTGAGAAGAATTCTGAAATAGTGCTGTCTGAGACAGCACAGGAGCGGAAGACTTCCCAGAGTCAAAGAATCAAGGTCTAAGATTGTGAGGTGAGTAAAGTCAGTAGTGAGATAAAAGCTGGAAGTGTGCTGCTTGGAAAAGAGAGAGCACTAAATGTATGAGAAGTGGAACGTGGTTAAATAAATTCCTCATATATATGTTCATAGGTTATTGCAGTTCTTATTTCTCATATAAGGATCTTCTTATTGTACTTGACAGCTATTGTCACACGCTCACAACTAGTCAAAGGGCAGGAAACAAGTGACTGTGGAGTGTTGTGCCAGGAACGAGACCTTAATATCGGCCTTCACAATGAAGGTTAAGGAACACTGTGAAAGGTGGATGGAAAGATGGTAAGAGTCAAAATTCGGCAAAGCGTGCTGAGAATATTATCTTTTGCACATGGCAGACATACTGGCTGGTTTTGTGTGTCAACTTAACCAAGCCCTCAGTCATCAGAAAAGAAGGAACACTGATTGAAGAAATGCCTCCATGAGGGCCAGCTGTGTGGCATTTTCTTAATTAGTGATTAATGAGGAGGGCCAATTCATGGCTGGTGGTCCTGAGTTTTATAAGAAAACTGTCTGAGAGAGCCATGTGAAGCAAGTCAGTAAGTAGCACCCCTCCCAGACCTCTGCTTTAGCTCCCGCTCTATTTGCATGTCTCTACTGACTTCCTTTGATGTTGACTAGAAATGTGGAAGTCTAAGTTGAATAAACATTTTGCTCTCCAACTTGTCTCTTGGGCATGGAGTTTTTCCATTGCAAAAGAAACCATAAGAAAACAGGGATTTTGCACTTACAAGCCCATAGGGGCTGCAGCTACTAGAATGGGATATACAGAAGATCAAACCAGTCAACATTCAACAATGGATGAGGAAAGGGATCATGAAACCCAACCTTGCATGAGGGCTCTAGGCATTAGTGGCTATTAAAGGATGGATGATCAGTTTTCACCAGAAGTATGATCACTGGTAGGTTGTGCAAATACTAGTGAATGAAACATACATACACATATATACATATATATGTATATATATATATATTATTTGAAATACATATTCATTATATATACAATATATTTCAATAATTAGTATATATGTAGCCTATATTCTTTGCTAATTTGTTAAACTATTTTTAACTTTTAATTTCTTCTTTGTGATTTTCACATCGTGTACCTAGGTCTTCATCTTCTCATTCCCTCATATCCACCCTTTACCCTTGCCACTCCCCCCCAAATAAACAAATACTTAAAACTCACTGTAGAAGGTGTAGCATGTCATAGTGAGTCCCACAGTGTATCCCTCTGTCCTCACATCATCACTTGCATGTTTATTGCAATGAGTCGTTGGTCTAGTTTGAGATCTCTGGCTTCTGTGAAACTAGTGGATCTTAGCCAAGACTCCTCCAAGTTATCCTGTTATTGCCCTGTGTCATGGAGCTTCTGTGGCTTTAGAACAGCAGGATTGGCCCTTTCATGCATTTAACTCTTCATAGATGATATAGATTTTGGGTTATGCCACCTCAAAGCCCTGAACCTGGGTCTGGGTGTTAGCTGAGCTGGTAAACCCAAGGGCTCTCTTTCTATCTGCACCACTAGGGTGAGCTCTCCAGCACTACTCTGGCTAGATCACCTAATTCTGCCATCATCAAGAAACAGGGCCCCCTCTCCTGCATTCATGCTCTTAGGGACAGCTTAACTGTACCCATACCTCCATAGCCCAATCCTCTGTGTTGCTCATTCAAGGTGTGGCTGATTCTCCCATGTGCTGCAGTTTTTGAGGGTCTGGGACCGATCTGCTGTTCTCATGCACTGAGAGCCCTGTCACCAGTTTTCAGAAGATATCTAGGAAAGGTTACACTGAGCAAATGAGTCTTTTGGAGATATTCCACCATTTTCCTGGTGTGTTGTGATCCTGAGATGCAAGATCTTCAAACACTTCATCCCAGGATTGCTTCTTGCTGCTGATATGCCTTTTCAGCCACACTTACATACGTCCGTTACTGGTGGTGGATGATAGGCATCACCTCTGGCCCCATGCCACCTCATGGCAGAGGAGTGGAGGGGTCGGCTCTCCCACACTTACATCCTAGTGACCTGCTCTCCAACACCCCAGTCACTAGGGCCAGCTCCATTGTGCTGCCCAGGCAGGGTATCCATTTTCCGAAGTGCTGCCTCTGGTAAGAGATGGGCCCAGCTCTTCAGAATGAGTATCCAGTGAGGTGCAGGGCCAGTTATTCACAATCATGGATGTCTACATAGATACTGGTGACAGCCATGTTTTCTAGTGATAATATGAGCCATAGACATTGACACCAATGTCTGCTACTGCTTACCCACAGAGTTAGACATGGCTCAGGCTGGGATCTCACCATGTCCCCACATGGCAGAGCTGGCCACTTACAAGAGGATACTCCTCTCTACCCTTGAGTCTCCAGTTCCACCTCTCTTCATGATGTTCAATATGCTCCACTTCTCTTCCCTATCTGAACACTACACAGTACACTACGCTATCCCTCTCAACCCTTGAGTCTCCAGTTCCATCTCTCTTCATAATGCTCAATATGCTCCACTTCTCTTTTCCATCTGAGCACTACACACTGGCACATTGTGTTGGTTCCAGCTGCAGGCTGTCCATGTGGCTGGAGGGCCCCTGGGTGGCATTCTCCATCCATGCTTCATGGTGTGGAAGCAAGCAGTTGTCTATGGCCTGCTTGTGCTATTCACTAGAGAGCATGTCTGCAGGCAGCATGATGGTCCACAAATATCTATCTGTTTTCCTATTCCCATGCTGCTTTGGCTGACTTTGCTTTTTAGTTGATTTGTTTTTTATGAATCCTAAGTATGAAGTAGCTTTGGGCACCAAGCAAGGCATCAAGCTAGGATGAACAAAGGACTGCCATCCGCTCTGCCTCTGACTGATATAAGAACACCACTACCACCACACGTTGTCTCCTTGTCCATTGGGGGTAGAGGTATTTTTAAATACATACATATGTCTCTGTGCAGATCTGTATGATGTACACATAAAGAAGGGGTCTGAAGAGACACTCACAGATGGCTGTGAGCGCTCGAATTACAGAATGCAGGTCCCCTGCAAGAATAATAGGTGCTCTTAAATTATCACCCATCTCCATAGCTCCTGAAATTTGTATTTTCTGAACCAAGAAATTACTGATGACCAATTTGGGGGTTTAATAGGATTAATTTCTTTTTAAAAGTTTTGTTTATTTAGGTTGTATGAGTGTTTTCCCAGGTGGTGAGCCACCCTGTGATTGTTGGGCTGTGTCCTCTGCAAAAGCCATGATTATACTTTACTGCTGAGCCTTTCTGTAAGACACCAGAAGTCAGGAATGAACTATTCTCATGTATTTAGAATTAAAATTCTATTCTACATCTCTGAGTCTGCTACTCCATGTTCTAGGAAATAGTAATATTGTTTTTAGTCATCAATTTAATGTATAATAACTCTAAAAATGAAATACATTCAAACTATCTGAATAATCAATTTCTTTAAAAAAATAAATGACAATAAATTGACTTCTTATTTAAATAAAATTTCCTAATACTTATAATATCTCCATTTTTGTATGTCTTAGCCACCAACACTAGTGTGAATTTGTGTGCCATGCATTGAGTGTTAATAGTCTGACATTATATAGTACAAAATACAAAATCTTCTATCAACCACCTAAAATCTTTCAGAATGTGAACTTCCAAACCAAGGCTCTCATGTGTCTTGTTTTCATATGACATAGCAAATTACAGATTAAGAGACATTCAGTAAGTATATGAAGCATGCATAAAATCAGAACTAAATATAACAGGTTCTGCCATTTTTGAGCTAATTATAAATGCCTCTTCAATTAATATTCCCAATCTTAATTGGGAATTCAAAAGTACAAAGTGAACTGAAAACTCAATACTTCAGCTTTAAACAGTTTTAATATTCTCTGAAGATAGAAAAATACTAAGAGAAAAGAAATAGATAAAATATCTTGTTATAGTTCACTGACTTGTGATTTAAATTCACACCATCTTTTAGAGTTTAATAACAGTGAGGCCATTTTTTAAAACACTGTTAACTACAAGATTAATTTTGCTGCCACATGATTGTGCCTAAAATCAAAATCTAATTATCTTGAGAATTGTTTAAGAATAATTTCAGGATATCCAGTCTTTATTGTAGTTACTACTTATTTCATGGCTCCTATGGAGAAAATTAACCAGGTATTTATCATAGTAAAGAGAACCTAAGATATGTTTCCTGAAATAGATACCCACACTGCATCTTGACACAGGCCATAGGGAAAGAAGACGCAGAGATATCTACCCTCCCAAGACCACAGGTAGACTGTGTGGATCTAAAGTCACACTTCCAAGTCCTCTGTCCCTTACGTGATCCCTTCTCGTTTGATAAATGACACAAGGATATTTGACTTACACTTATCTTTGGACAGATAAATAAATGAGAAACGAGGCTTTTTCCAGACAAGAGGAAGTTCTGTTTATAGTATTGATTCTTTAATGTGCCAAATATTTATGAAGGACTGCCAAGTTCTAGAGACAGTTCAAGGTGTTGTGAAGACCTTCATTAAATGAAAACAAGCGATGTAACTTTTCCCTTTATGAGGCACTGATTTAGGAAAAGGTTGATGGATACATATGTACTTACTTAAACATGTAAAACCAGAGGGATTTTCCCAAAGAAAGGCTGATAATAGTAATATGAATATACAGTTCTATAAAAAGCATTAATTTTTGTTTGCATAAAGGCTGTTACAGCAAGTAGAAAAATTAGGTAAGGTGTCATTGGTAGATTGATGTGAACATAAATGTTGTCTCAATTCAATACTTTGGTACTCTTCACTGGCTTCGTGCAGGAAGGAATAGATTTCATTCTTATCAGCAACTGCAACAAATCTTGCCACAGCTGGAAAATACCTAGAGGGTAGAGAAAACATCAGAATTTTATTTCTTTACATTCTTCCCACCTAGTCTACTTGCATTCTTACTGTTAAGAAATAATATCTAAAATCAGCTAGAGAAGTTCTCTGTAGGGCAGCTCCTGCTCACAGCAGGGGCCTTGTAAGGAATAAAGCAAATGTGTGGATCTCCATCTCCTGGGGAAGAGTGTTCCCAGAGCAGAACACTAATAATCTGAGGGAACAGCATCAGGAAGTTAAGGGTGAATGCTTCTTGCCACATTCTGGAAAGTAAATATGTTTTCTACTTATCACCAGCTCATGCTGAGCCATTGATGGTTCTGCCCAGTGCACAATTTTTCACTTCAAAGTCCTGCAGGTCCTGCCATAAATCTTGAATTACTCATTTTAATCAAAGAAAAACAAAAGAACAAGCAAAAATTACCTACCACTGTGATATTATTTTAAAAGTATACTTTGTAACCCAAGTTCTATTTACAGATGGATACATTTGTAAATAGAGGTCATTTGACATAATGCATTTACTTTTTGTCAAAGTCAGATAGGTCTGTGTTACATACTATGAAGTCCATAAAGAAGATCAGTGTAGTTCACTGACTTTAAATTGACTTTAAATTACAAATTGTTATATCTGTTCTTATTTCTTTTTTAATACAAACTTATCATAGTTGGTTTCCATATGTAAGTATTGCAAGACTATCATACACTATAAATTTTAGCTTTTCCTAAAACCTATTAGAGGTGTTATTTATTTATTTTTATTAGATATTTTCTTTATTTACCTGTCATATGATTTCTCCTTTCCCAGTTTCCCCTCAAAA